>NC_092795.1:35224115-35444591 GCF_918797505.1 Bemisia tabaci
GGTTACGAACACATCAGGCATGAGGGATTTAAAGGGCACAAAGTCATCTCTTCTAACTTTCAGATATCTGCAAAAACTGCGTAAGGTTTATGGGCACGATGAATTTTTTTATCTAACGCCTACATTACGTTTCAGGACCAGTATGATCAGACCTAAACATTTCAAAAGTCAAAGTCGATACTTTTCCGAAAACTACCCCAAAGGAGAGATGGATTTGAGCTTCTTCTGATCCTAACTATTGTTTCCATTATTTAAATTTCCATTTAGATGCAGGCTTCGTTGATCCTAACAATTCCATAGGGGTAACCTCAGTCATTTTTATGAAGCAGGACGAAGATAATGTGAAAGGTTGCAAAAATAGATTCTTAATGAAGACCTTCACCTAAATGAATTTAATTTTAGTTTTGTTTTTTTTTCAGCTTTTTTTTAGTTTTCAGTTTTAGTCTAGTTAATACTTTTTTGGGGATGAATTTACCCCCTTTTTACCTCTGAGTTATTATTTCTTAAAATTATTTTCATTTATTTGGATTCAACTTGAGAAGAACAGTTTAGTGTTGCTAACAACTCATTTTCCTGAAAAAACCGACTTGTGCCTTTTGATTTCACAATGCCTCTTGTAGCATCATTTTATTCTTAAAATATTTCAAATGTTTCCTTGCAGTCATGAAATAGGGATGTCAATACTTGATCGATACTTTCGGAGAAGAGTAACTGGATTACATTTTGCAATAAGGAACCACTATCTCTGGCTCTCCCATGAAATCACATTATCTGCATAGGGAAACCAATGGCATGTATGTTGTTACTAAAATGGGCTAGAAATAATGGCTCCTTATTGCAAAATGTAATCCAACTGATGCTTCGCGGTGCGGTCGATACAGTGTTTGGCGTGCTTTGCGATATATCGATTGATCGACCACTTAAACCTATTGAAAAGTATCGATAAACAGGGCGTTCGCAACGAACATCTTGATAATAGATTACGACCACAGCTTCAAATGCGGAAATATCGATAGATCGCAAAACACGTCACGCCACTGGTATTATACGCGATTGAAAGTTTCGATTGGTTTACGGCGCTGCTTGGCGCTAATCATTGGCTCGAAAAATGATGAATTGCGGATTATTTGAACATATTATGTAGTTGGCTAGTATTTTTGACATTTGAAGATAAGGGCGGGTTTGATTTGAAGCCCGCTCGGGCTTGTTTCTGCAAGTATCGATACAGCCGTGCCAAGGAAGAACGCCGTTCGAACACTCAAGAGTTGCCAAATTTCCTTCGATAAAATGTTTATTTGTGAGGAAAATTATGAATATTTTTCCCTGAAATTTTTTGAAGTTTTAGATCAAATTGCAAACAAAATTATCTGGCAGATAAACATTCAAAAATTTTCCTGAAAATTGGTGATTTTTAAGGGGAAACTCTGCATCGTCTGAAGGCTCATACCGCGTTTTTCCTTAGCACGGCATAACAGGCAACTACACATCCTCAAGTATCGACATCCCTAAACAAAGCATCTCCTAATCTATTGTGTTAAGGAAGGACGCCGTATGAACTTTCGAGGGTTGCCAAATTTCTCCAAATAACATGCCTTTTTGAGGAAAGTTATTCATGTTTCTTCTCGAAATTTTTAGATGTTTCAGATAAAATTGCGGACGAAATTATCCGAGAATTTTGAGGGAAAATGCTCCGCGATGCTCCAAAAAAATTGGTTTTTATTGAAGTAAATCTGGCAACGTCTAAAGGCTCGTGGGGCGTTTTTCCTGTGCATGGCAGTGATGCACCGATTTATTTGCTTCCCTTTTCGTCGTATCGGACCATTGGTCTTGGATAACCACCCTCCGGTCCGAACCGCCTCCTTAATTCCTCTTCCGAAGGTTTTTGGACCATTGGTCTTGGATAACCACCCTCCGGTCCGAACTGCTTCCTTAATTCCTCTTCCGAAGGTCCTTTCTCCAATTGCCTCTGGGTCCGGGGTGACGGAATATCATTCTCATCGTAATGCACCATCTGTTTGTTGTAGCCACCCGGCGGACCGTATTTTTCGCTATGAGACAACTCGCGTTTCGGTGGTCTCCGAACTGCCCCATGTCGACGCGAAGACGAGCCAACATCCCTCGACGAATCTTGCCGACCGAATGAACCACGAGATGCAAAGCTACCGCCGCGGGATACAAAGCTACCGCCGCGGCTTTTTGAACGCTTCCCCTTCCTGGGAAAACCTGTCATTTTTCTCGACAAGGTTTTCACGAAAGTTCCCACTGCCTTGAGTCCTGATCTGGTGGCAAGCTGTTGCTGATCGGGTGTGTCTGAGAGGAAGTGCGTAGCTCCTGACTGAGGCTGGAGGTTACTTGGTAGGTGAACATCCTGAAAGACAAAAGTTGAGGCGTGTTTAGATCGCTCTGAAAAAAGAAATAGTGGTGACAGCTAATTCTATCCGTCTTGCGAGGTTTGAATACAAATTAAAGACGCGCCTTCGAAGAATCAGCGGACGAACATTCTTCCGTGCTAAGGAAAAACGCCGTATGAGCCTTCAGGCGTTGCCAAATTTCCTCTGGCAAATCACTGATTTTCAGAAAAAATTTTAAATATTTTTCTGCCGATTTCTCAGATAATTTTGTTCATAATTTGATCTAAAGTGCCTGAAAATTCCAAGGAAAAAATATTCATAACGACGGTGAAAGTCGGCAATCACATAACTCGTAAGCGGTGTCTGAAAATCTCCGCCCCTACGTCATTTTTTTAAAGGAGAACAAATTGATATTATTTCTTGAAGTTTTTGCAGAATTTTTTTCGCATTGAGAAGAAAAATCATGACAGTTTTAAAGAATTGCCGTTGAGTAGTTTTCCATTTAAAAAATAAAGTATGACAGGAAGTGTGCGACGTCGCAAACCGAGTTATGTGATTGCCGACTTTCACCGTCGATAAGTTTCCTCTGAAATGAACATTTTATCCGCGGAAATTTGGCAACTCTCGAATGTTCATACGGCGTTATATTCCTTAGCACGGCAGTATTATAAGTAATACTCGTCTATGACCCAAATCAGTTTGACGAGTCGTCGCCCCGGTATTGTTGGTGGGGATGGGCCTTTTTGACATGGGGAATTTGGCATTGAGCAATACCATTAGCCGATAGCCCTCGTCGGTGAATTTATGCCTGTTTATATGCGGCGCGACAGTGCGTGGCTCGACTTGCATTTTTCCGCAACTAATTTGGAGCTTTGGGTTCATTTTAACGTTGACCCCTATTATTTTATTTCAATACCATGTAATGGGAACGATTAGTATAATTCGAAAATGACCGGTTTTTCACGGAAACAATTATGTTCAAATAATATTTTTTAATATTTTTAGAACATTTTAGAAAACAACATTGTAAATCTGTTTTTACGAGATTTTAAAAAAAAATAAATATAACAGTTTCATAGCCCCACCCAGAAATTCAATAGTCCTTATAAGACGATTGTTGTACGGAGCATCAACCTTTCAATTTTGGAAGATTTATTCGTGACAAAAAATGTATCTTCTCGGGACGAAGACTGTAACAGTGTTTTCAACATGCTTTTCGTTTCCTATAAAGTAGCTAATCAAACTCAAAAGAGAAGGCCCAGGTTGTAGATCGATGAATTGTGATTCGAGACGGGTAGATTATAACAGTCGATTTATGCCATCACCGCGATCACAGGATAAAGAGTACACGAGACTGTGGAAATTTTTCTGTAGAATGCTTGTTATCGATGAAAAAGTCCAGAAAAAAAGGGGATCCCATGCACATTACTTTGAAGTTTCTGGCATTGTTCACCGCGCATAATAGTGCGCGCGCCCCGCGCACAATTTCCATTACTCGGAATTTTCTCATCGCACATGTGAATGAAGTTCATTTGAAGCCGAAGCAAATGCGTATTTCATAAATGCATCTTTGTCTTTATTTCTGTAACGACGAGTCGATTCGTGATTCGAAAATGGACTGGTATTCAATTGACATCACTTTGAACTTTCTGGTTTTGTTCACCGCGCAAAATAGTATAGACCCAGCACCATTGCCATTACTCGGAATTTTCTCATCGCATATGTGAATGAAATTCATTTGAAGCCGAAGCAAATGCGTATTTCATAAATGCATCTTTGTCTTTATTTCTGTAACGACGAGTCGATTCGTGATTCGAAAATGGACTGGTATTTAATTTGCATCACTTCGAACTATCTGGTCTTGTTCACCGCGCAAAATAGTGTGGACCCAGCACCATTGCCATTACTCGGAATTTTCCCATCGCACATGTGAATGGCTTTCATTTGAAGCCGAAGCTAATGCGCATTTCATCCATGAATCTTTGTCTTTATCTCTGAAATGATGAGTCGATTCGAGGTTTGAAAATGGACGTATTCTCAAATTTAAAAGAGAAAGAAAAAAAAAGAAAAAAAATGAAAAAATGATAAAAAATTCTCCCGGACGGATAGAGAGAATCCTATGTATTTTGAGGCGCTGAATCCGAATATGATCAACGTTTTTTTCAATTAGGAAAATTTTTCCTCAGATTTTTCTCGGAATAATCTGACGTATTTTGAGTCGCTGAGTCTGTAAATGGCTTTCATTTTTTTTATCATCTCTCAGTTTTTCGGAAAAACGACTATTATCCAGGGAAATGAGCAAATTTGACGTATATTTGTCATGCATGCAATTCATTTTTATAAATTTTCCTGGACCCGTTGTAGAGTGATTCTTACGTATTTAAAGCTGCTAAATTCGAATATGACCTCGGTTTCTTTCATCACCTTCCGTTTCGCCGGAAACGTCAATTTTTCTCTGAGAACGAGCTTTTCTGTATTTTGGCTACAATTTTCCTAGAAATTCGGTTTTCCCAACAAAACAAAAGATAACGAATTTCTGAGGCCATATTCGGGATTTTCAGCTCAAATTTTACGAGAAATGCTGTATTTCACTCGCGAAAAATGTTTTGAATTTCCCTGGAAGTGGGAAAGCTAGTCTGGAAAAGCTATTTTCCGGGAGAAATCAAACCTTTTCGAAAACGGGGAGTTGTCAGAGATAAGTGTAAGTCAAATCCGGCTTCAGTGGCTCTTCATACATCAGGAGAGACCTAAAGAGGAGCTCGGAAAATTTTTAAAACTCCTTAAAACAGGAAAATCGTCGCAAAAACATCAAAAATGCTCGTTTTCTAAGGAAGATTGACTTTTGAAGGAAAACGGTGGGAAAAATCTGAGATAATATTCAAAGTTAGCAGCTTGAAATAAATAAGGACGGATGTTGTATCACACATCGGAGACAATTTAAAAATATATGTTTAATACACTTTAAGTCCGTTTTTTTCCTGAAAACTGAGAAGTCATAGGGGAAAAAGAAGGTCATTTTCGAACTCAGCGGCTCAAAATACATCAGAGTTGTCCTATATGGTATCTGAGAAAAAATTTACCTACATTCCGCAGGGGCAACAGTCACAAAAACACCAAAATAGCCCTGCAAAATTTTCACTTGTCTTTTTGTTCTCCTCGCTTACATACACGCTCCTCTGATCTCCTGTATGCCTGTTTGTCGTTATTTCCATCCCTTTCTTCCCTGTTCCTACAGTTCCATAAATTGCCATTTTTCCGGGTAAAATCGGCTTTTCCGGAAAATTGGAGGGTGATGGAAAAAAACGGAGATTATATTCAGATTCAGCGCTTCAAAGTACATAAGATCCTCTTTATCACATTTTTCATTTTTTTTCTTTCTTTTTTTTCTTCTTTTGGTTGAACAGTGTAGGAAGAATGTGGAGAAGATAGTCTCATATGGGCTGGTTGAGTGTAAAAGAAAACGCGAGTACAGTGCTGTTTAGTTTTTAAACTTAACTTTTAAAACTTACCAGCTGTGTATCTGTAATGTCGAAGATTAGCTCCCTGTCCACATTTGCTGTTGTCCCAGATATTTCAAGGCCGTTGGCAATTGAAAACTGTAAAATATTGAAACGATAACTCAGAAAAACAAAAACTGCTGACTCGCCTTTAAAATTCATCCACCGGCATTCTTTTATTAAAGGTTTATGAGTAGGAATACCTAGATTAATCGACGGTAATGCCCTCATTCATCGTCTCCGGGATGAAAGAACGTAACTCCATTCCAAGGTTGCCGAATTGACTCAAACAATTGATTTTAAGCGCTCAGCCGATAGGCGGCGCTTTTTGATTTCGATTTGCCACTAGAGCTCTAGTATAGTAGGGCGCTCAAGCGATCAAATGGCGCACCAACTCATCGATGCACGAAACGCCATTTTTACTTTTTTTTTTTTTGATTACCTCATTATGCCTCTGTGAATACGATTAAATGCAAATTAGCGTAAGAAATAAATAACAGTCCTAAAACTCTCTTTGCTATGCGGTTTATAGTTATCCTATAATTACTTCTGAAAGTTCAAGATTCGCGTTCTGTTTTCCGAAAACTTTTCCACCGGTGATAACCTTATTCGGAGACCTTAGTAGAATTCGCCTACATCTAGGTTATGTGTCTTTGACCTAGGAACTGGAGAGTATTGCCATCCTTTTGCCCTTCTCTAATTGGTTCATGAGTTTTGGCGTCTTTGGCCCTCTTCTGGCTTAATAAGATCAATGTTCATTTTCTGTAGGTACATAGCCGCGATTCAGATTCAGATCAGATGACACTACTCTCCCGTATTTGCTTCTCGCGTCTCGCTTACTCCTTTGTGTTTTCATATTTCGTCCATCTCCCTCCATCCATAATTAATTCCATAATCCATCCGCCTCGTTTAAGATTGTGTTGTGAAATTTAAGATTGTGAAATTGTCTGAAATTTGAAGCATAATATTTTGGAATTATTCAAAGTATGTCGTGTCTTGTCTTCAGACTCGTTCTGCCCACCTCGTGAAGTTTGTGAAAGTTTCTGAAGTATAATGCTGTGAAATTATTTGACCAATTATCATGCTACCTCAGAGACTGTTTTAGTGTTTTTGGGTTAATTAAAGTATGTCAGGTAGGAGATCTGCCATTTGCGATACATGCAAAATGCTTCATTATACTAGTGTACCACAGTTGTTCTCAAGCACCAATTACAACACGGTTTGCATTTTTATGCTGAATAGCATAGATAAACGACTGGAGCATTTTGCGCAGCTCAAGCGCAGGGATTTGTACCTTCGTAATTGTCACCACCTCATCGCTGCAAATTATGAAAAGGACCGCTCGAGTGTATCCTTGATCATAGAATATCTGTTATTCTCAAAGCGATGTCGTCATCACATCCCTGTCAGTTCACAACTTCTAATTATTGAGTTTAACTAGGTGTCAAAAAATCTGAGATATCTGAAGTAGCAGAAAATTGTGTACTTTCAAAGTCTAAGATTTTTTGCGGCACCGACAGTTTCATAAATCTTCCTCATAACACTCTACTCTGAAACCGCTACATTCTACCTCTCACATTGCTCCATAACAAAGGTATGTGTTAGCCTCTTATTTGTACTAAAAATTCTAGGTTTCATGACTCATTTACTCATTCACTCTCTGGTGAATTTGGTTCCGTCAGATTCATTGCAAGACACCTTATGTGTTATCTCCGCAGACCTAACACAGACATTTGAACGCTCAATGAGAGCAAAATTTCAACTGGCCTGTTGTCTACTTTTCAGTAAAGAGGGTAAATAACCTTCCTTAAGGACTCGCTTTGAGACGATAAAACAAGGTTTTCTCCATTACTTACCGTAAGACGATAATAAGTGTTCCACCAGACTATGTAGGAGATGAGGTTGAAAGTTACATCACCTCCATGTGTGAGGAAGTTTTCTTACCTACAACCTGATTTTATGACTTACAATAACAAAAGATACTGCTTTCGCCTGGCATTTTTTCATGCGTCGCATCGTCTAATAAACGGGGACCTACATTTACTTGATTCCATGAATAGGTAAAATGGCAGAGAGAATTTCGTCGAATGATCACTAAGTACGGCCATCTCTCATCCAGTTGGAGAACTTTTACTTACCTTTGATTAAAAAATTCATGAACCATAGAGTTTTTGGAAATTGAGTACACAATATTATTGTGAAAGATTTTTGAGGTTGAGTCTTTGTTTACATTCTCAAAGTATCAAAAGTTCTACAGTTTCATCGTGTTTCCTCCTAACTTTGTCAGCTTATGAGCAATGGCTCCTAATTTACTCAACTCCTCAGCAGGCCAAAACTCTATACCTCTACAGATACATATGAGAATCATGCGTTTCAACGAAACCTACGAGTCCTCTTATCATCACTCAGGAACCACCGATCTTTTCTGCAGGTGTCATGGACCATTCATGACAAATACTGTTGCAACCACCCTTATCCTAGGTACATATCTATGCATAGTAATTCTAGTGATCAGCTCCATACTCACAATGTAATTTCTGTAAAATACAGTTGGACGGTGGAATTACCAGACCCCGTATCTCGGTTTGCGACGTTGTAGACTTCCTTTCATACTTTCTTCTTTACACGGAAAACCAACCAACATCAATTTATAAAAACTTCTGCAATTTTTCTTCTCTGTGCAAAGAAAACTCTGTGAAAACCAAGGAGGAAAAATGATTTGTTCTCTGTCAAAAGAATAAAATGGGAGCGGAGATTTTTAAGCACCGCAAACGAGATACATGGTCTGCTAGTTTCACTGTTGACTTGTTACGATATACCTATACCTACAATATCCCTATAGATTACATTGAAGATATTACTGTCCCTGTAACAGTGACTGATTCGAATGTTATCACAGTAGAGGGTTTCAGATATTTGGGCCAGCATGGTTTATTAATTACACAGAACGTAAGTTACCTTTATAAATTAAGGCGTAGAGGCAACTTCTGCCTTTGGTTGGCCAGAAATTTCTGTAAACGCATTTAAATTCCTAAAATTTATGAGAAATTCCGAATCTACTAAATGAAAGCAAGGATTTCAGGAGAACATGATTAACAATTTGCTGTCAGAAGGAAAACTGCGGAAGGAAAGTGGGAAAGATTTTTCACTAAGGCTCAACATAATATGAGGAGGAAAAAATGAATGTAATTTCCGTTTACCCTGGTTATAATTCTGGTATTGCAAGAATTCTCTTTCTCTATTTACGTAATTACGTATTAGATTATTGTATTGTATGAAATCCTGTTATCACGAAGACAGAGTATCATAGAGCATAAACAATAAACATAGGAAAGGTTGTGTCTGATCATGAGTCATTAGAAGGTTTTAGCGTAGTGTGCTGCAACCTAGCGGACACATGGTGCCTTCGATTCGCGAAAAGTTACCTTCAGTACTCACAATCAGTTGCAGTTGATTGATTTCGTTTATTGTCTCATCATTTACCTATTAATATTTATATTTCTACGTTCATTTATTTACCTATAATATTTTTTACGTGTCCAATTAGGGCATCATTAAAACAATTAATTTGGCCTCGTTAAGTGATACGTTCATCTTTGATACATTTTCTTCAAATGATCTAGAAAAGTTATTTTTTTGGAGCCGTAATAGTTTTCTCTGTTTTTATGAGAAATCGAGGATTTTTTATGTATTAATATTTCGGTACTTAAGTAATGGATCATTATTTTTCTTATGGATCTTGGATTTTTTTTCGGGGGGGGGGGGGAGGAAGCACAATTTTAGATGTTTTAATTATTGCAAATTTTAACATACTCAGTTAATAGGTAGTAAATTAAATCTGGGACTCATTAAAATTGCGCTCACCGCTGAGCGCTTCTCTAATACCCACGTATTAGAACTTTCCCGCTTGTTTTTCATCAAATGTACATGTGGAATTTGTATCCAAAATTTGTCTGATTTTCGCTTGAGATCCGAGGAAAATCAATGAAATTTTCTGATGAAAATGCCCAAGATTTCCTTGTTAATATACGTAATTTGCGAAGAAAAATCTGGTAACGTTGAAATGGAGTTACAATCTTTCGTGAGAAAAACGACGAATTTTCGGGAGTGCGAATCTTGCTAGGAGGGGGTGCGTGCGTTTTGAAAATTGTACGGAGAAAAAAAATTAGGACAGTTTCACTAGAAGCACACTAGGACCGTATACTTTTCCATGCCCAAAGCTCTAGTGCGTCAAAATCCAAGTCAACTATTATAAAACCACCATTACTTTTCCCCCTAACCGTGAAAATAAGGATGTTTTAATTATTACGAAAGACACGATATTACAAAGTTTACCGGTCTTACGTCCTTGTAGGACCAAATTTCATTACGTTTATTTCAATCCTTATATCGACAATTTTACGGTAAAACTCCAAACATCGTATCTTGTCTCCGGTGTTTTAAAATCGCTGCACTCACTTCATTTCTTTTGAGGAGATTTTCTTTATTCATTTCTTTTCTTCCTCGCATGTCCAATCAGCACGTAATTTTTAGGCGATTTCAGAGATCATTAAAGTGCAGCTTCTTAGTCAAATAAATTTCATCCAAGTGGTTAATGAAAATTATTATAGTTCGAAGTGAATAGGGTAATAGAATGTTGTTGCACGTATTTATTTCGTTGTGCCGAAGGAGTATGATTAGCAATTAATAATTGGCTAAAACATTCAGATGCACATCGTTATCTTTTTTTCTTTTTCTTTTTTTCTTTTTACACCTGTATAGATCCTAAATATTAAGGCCGACAGATGAATTTCTACACAGTGTAATACCTGCATGTCCTTCGATGAAGTTTCACCCTTCGAGTCAAGTTTAGGCTCCCAACATGTACTAATTAAATATTATTTTCCGAGCACGTTTTCCAAGTATAATGTCATCTTGAGAATTCACGGACGGCATATAAGTTTGGAGCCTGGATTTTTCAAAAACTAAACCGTTTCGATGTTTCTCTGCACAGGCGAATACATTTTAACCATAGAAGATAGAACTGCTACTCAATAAACCTTGAACCTCAATAAGTTTTCAAGGTAAACAGTGCAATATCTAAGTATTGCCTTGGTTACTATAATTATCATCTATATTCTTCATCAATAGCCAGAATCAACAAGATATCAGTACCAAATAGAATATTCAAATCCATATAATTTTATTAATCTATTTTTTTTTATTTAACTGTCTTATTATTGAAATTAAAAAAATTAAACCGATTGTTACATGTAATCCATAGAATCCAGTCAAGATAAAAAAATAATTCCCAAGTACCCTATCATTAAATCTAAAGTTGGAGTTTAAATACTCACATCTCTGAATTGCCAAAAAATATCTTCCAAGCTGAATAGATATTATTAATCGATATACTAAATTGGTATGGTTTTGTTACTTACCAGCAAAAGTAGGCAACACACGAGATCCATTTGCTCTGACATCGTCTCAGCAGCGCAAATGCAATACGCACTCAGCACTAGAAAAGTTGTCTTCAACTGTAAACTACTTTTTTTATTTTAACTCCGAGCCTTAAAATTTACAGTTGAACGCACGCCAACGCGTGGTACCTACGTGCCGTTATCTACACGTTTAGTTCTCCATACTGTTCTCCTATGTGCTTTTATCCAGAAAAATTATGCGCAAAACAATGACGTGATGACGCGTAAAGGTAATACTTTTTTTTTTTTCTGTTGTTTTATGGCTTTGTGAAGGTAATACTTTATTGACCTCGGCCCCACCAACCTGGGCCTAAAAGGCTTGGTTGCAAGCTCAATCCTCGGTGCACACGTAGTTAGAGAACTACGGAAAAACGTGCGTCGCGTCGCTTGATTCTGGAGTCCAGACTCTTAAGAACATTAATAACAAAAAACACTCTTGATTCGATCGGATTTCTGCTTGAATCGGTACAGCCAAGCTTGTTAATGTAAGCGGATTTCCTTTATTTTTCCTTTTTCCTTGTGATTTTTACTTTCTTCCTCTGATTGAATCAAGATTTTTTTTTCACAGGCAATGGTTCTGAGAGTTGTGACTCTAGGTCCAAGCGACTTCTTTGCCAATGAATGATTTACAGCTAAAGACTCATTATACCTAAAACCCACTTCGGGACGAAGAACGGGCACTTCGATTTATCAGACAGCTTATTCATAGCCATCTTTTTACAATCAAAGCATTTTCATCACATCAAAGTCAAATATATAACTGTTTCAACCCCTCAGGATGAATGTTTTATGTTCGCTTCCTCAGAGCAACTCGACGATACTATCATAATCTAAGAATTAGCTATATCACATTCTATTTTAACGACTGTCTACGTTGTATATTATAAAGAAATTTCAAATACAAATTAAGTATACTGATGGTGTCATTTTTATCCCTGTCCCCCATTCTTCTTCATTTCCATTCCTTCATTCCTTTTATTGATTTTCCTCGTCTTCACTCTTTTTGGCTATAGCTGGTTCCAGCAAACTTCTTTGAAGTATTTCCTTGTAACGAAGAATAACATGGAGGCAAAGGATCTTAAATGTTTTAAATTGATCTCTATTCTCGATTAAAGAGAAGAATGTGTACTCGCATTACTCTCATTAGTCATTGAGCATTACTTTCAACCGCAAGTTTAGGTAAATCCATCAATTTTATTCTTATTTATTTTTTCTTTTCTTTCTTATACACCGTTATTGCTCCCCTTTCTTTACCTTTTCTTTTTCCTTCTCGTTACCGACACCGTTTCCGTTCCATTACCGCTGGCGTTATCGTCTACGTTACCGTGACCGCTGGCGTTATCTTCTGCGTTACCGTTACCGATCTTAAATATCAATCCCACTTGTGTTCACTTACGATGCAAATTTTTTCTAGTCATCGCAGTTTAGATATTCACGAATCGGCGATAAAACAGAATATGTGCTCGACATTTTAAAGTGTCAAGTTTTGTCGTCACTACTTATTGGTTTCCCAAGTTTTGCTCGAGTTCACATGATGATATCTGATTCCAGCGAATATTCATGGAAGTTCTGCAGAGAAAAAAAATATCCGCTTCAACTTCTACATGATTTTTAAACTGGATGAATAAAAGAAAGAAAATTTGAAGTATATTGAAATGAACTTAAAATTTTAAAGGTCTTGCATTATTCAAACACAGAAAAAGGACTGATTTCTCCAATAATCCGCGAGAATCTAGATCTTTTGGAATCCTTTAAAAAAAAGAATTATAAATACATTATAATGACTGCATGTATGAAGTGATAGTGATACTACGACACGTATCATAAAAATAGGAAGGCAATGAAAATGGGGAAAAAGGCTATAACAATTATTACCCACTAGGATGAACTCGGAACGTTGTGGCCGGTCGCCCAAGTCATTATCACACCAATTAAAAGTAAAAATTAATTAAAATTAGCCATAAGAATCCTGAAATAAGTCGGATTTTGGAAGAACATTTTATGTTTCGCCTTTAATCCGTCGTCAAATCTGTACTTCAAAATCGAAAAAATATTTCTAATGCAAAAACACGTTAAACTCCATCTTAAACATACAATCTTATGGAGAAATGAAACTTTAAACCTCTTTATCTCAATTCTGTCATCCGACCATTAACGAGGCCGGGTTCCCTTCATTCAACATCAGTCTAAAAATAAATTGTGTACCTGAAAATTTAACAAACTAGGGTCTAAATTTCTGAATCCTATTTACTTAAATCAGGTGCAAAATTCAAACCCTAAAAGCTTCTCAAAAAGCTATTTTCTTTTTGGGGACAACATAACCGATTGATTAAACTTCTGATCTGAAATGATGTCACATGTCTGAATAGGCCTTTGTGACCTAGTAAATAAACAATGTTACTTATGGGGGATTTCATAGACATTTTTTAATACGTTGAGATACTTCTCATTTTTAGTAAAGGACCCCGCACACTTCTTATTCTTATGGGGATGTGTACCACGATCAATTTTTAATTTTTTTATTGAATTAAATTCGTCTATGGATGCTGATCAAAAGTCATCATTGTGCCAACTTTCTATAAGCCATTATTTTTGCACAATCCGCAATTGACGTTTCGGTAATTTCCAGGACAGGCCGACTAAATTCAAAACGCAGTGCGTGTCTGATTGGTAAGGACAATGAGAGAAAAGAACCGATTTGGACAGTGATAAGAAAAGGCTTGTGGAGTCCGAGATAAAACGGCTGCTGATCAGTTTTCCTGTTTACGTGATTTACATTCACCCAACCGACCCTAAACTTACGCGAGTTCTGCACTTCATTTATGCAAGGAATTATCGAAACTTGTCCACGAATTATACAAAAACGGTGCCTCGTAGAAAGTTGGCGCAATGATGCCGTTTGAGCAGCATTCATAGACGAATTTGAATCAATAAAAAAATTAAAATCGATCGTGGTACACATCTCCATAAGGAGTGTGCGGGGTCCTTTTGTCTAGAATATACTGAATAGAAAACTTAGGCAACATGTATCCCTTCAGTATTTCCGAATTTTAGGCTCATTTGTGTTATGAGCTAATTCCCTGAAATTTTTCAATTTTACATGCATTCCAAAAAATCACAATAAAACCCTCTAACTCTTTTCCATGTAATATCCCTCAAACAACTAAAAAAATTACAACTCCCGTTACTACACTTTAATCATCCTAAAATTTTTTGTAGGTATTACTAAAAATAAAAAGGTAGGATTGGTCCAAGTCACCGAGTAATCCAATCACAGCACTTGTATATTGATATCACGGTTTGATCGTGTGACACAGGCTATGGCCTACCGAATTTGCACAAATGAGCTCTGCGATCTGCGCAGACGCAATGCAGCACGTGTGGAGGGTCAGTGCTCGGTAGAAGAAATGTAAATGCAGACAAAATCCTTCATTTGCAAAGAGGTAACTTAAAAATCCAAGTTTTGGCCGATCATCCACAGGCGCAGTTAATATGGACTAATGCTGCGTATAAATGACCCAAAGAATACTAAATGAGCCCATTCTTCACGAGAAAAATAGCACATTTAACTAAAACGATCCATTTCTTAGTGTTTTTGATTTTTTAATCTCGAGCGTAGAGAGGAAAGTACTCCGATTATATGCGGGATTTGTAAAAGTAAACCGTCGAATAAAACTGCAAGTTCTCATTTTTTTCAGGACAGAAATTGACTGTCTTTAGTGCGGTATGGTTGTGAAATTGACTTGTGGTGCATTTTGTGAGTTTTATCGAAAGATCACAAAAAGTTAACTGTTCTGTACAGTACAAAAAAGAAAGTTGGGACGTTTGAACGTCGAGAGGTAAGATTAATTTTTTAAGAGGACAGTTGTATTACTACGACCTTTGAAGGACTTAATAATAGGAAACTAAGATAGTGAAAATTCTATTTATGTCAAACAAAATATACAGGATGGGCATAATGTAACTGAAAAGTGTCTATAACTTTTGAACAAAATGAGATAAAGGGTTCCGGTTTGGACCATTGCTCATTGTGGCAAGGGGCTGATTTTTTCAGGGGGGCTCATTGATGGGGCCCCCCAAGGGAGCAACTCGAGATTTTTAAATGGCAACCCCCCCCCTTGCCACAATGAGCAATGGTCCAAACCGGAACCCTTTATCTCATTTTGTTCAAAAGTTATAGCCACTTTTCAGTTACTCTATGCCCACCCCGTATAGATATAGTTCTTGAAGATTTTAAACCAATAAAAAACTTTCGTCAATATAATCTTCTTTGGAAAGTAAACAAAAAATGAGAATCTCCTACAAATAAGAAAATCTCGGTAGTTCACCATTATATTTTTTACTATTACATTCATGAAAGATGATTTGGCCCAAGGTTCAATTGTTTTAAAATAAGTAGGCTGTTCTATAGATCGCCTTGATTAGAAAAAAATAGAGCCAATTCCGAGTCTTGTGGCTCAAAAACCACTCCACATTTTTGACAACTTATACTTACGTAGTATTTTAATCATTATATGCGATACATTTATCGCAAATTTAAGAATAATTGTTGTAATAAAACGAAAAATGAGTTCCTGTCATTCTTAAACGTGCCAATGTTCATTGAAATTTAAGGTTTCAGCGCACACAGTATCTTGAGAGGAGTGTGTAGTCGCAAGAAAATAGGAAAGTCGGGAAAATCCATTCTCTAAAAGGTTTTTTTTTTTGGGAGGTGATGATGGAAGTGATAGATGTTTAATATGAACGTTCTTGGAACACGTCCTCCGGAGTCCAAATTATACACACTTTTTGAGGTAAAAAAATTCTTCCAGGATTTCTCCATCGCATGGGCACAGCGTTGCAATACATGATTGTTAATAGCACGCAGGTTGAAGCAATTTGGTAGACCTGAAATTGGCCAAATCGACAGCATTTTCGCAGCTTGATAAGCTTTGCTATCTTTTTCCCTCGTCGAGCCAAGGGATTGGCTCGAAGTTGCTTAGTAAATCACCACTTGTGGGAGTCATCACTAAAAACGAGACAAGTTTCATCCGGGACATTGGATGTAAATCGTATGAAATTTGAAATCGCCGTTAAAAATTATACAGTAGACTGCCGAGACGAATAGGCATTAGCAATCTCGCTTGGAGAGTTGAGACTTCAGGTCTGACTGTCGAAATCTTGATGAATTTGCGCCGCAAGTTGGACAGTTTAAACATTTTGGCTTAACAGTATCACAGTACTATTCACCGTTTAGTTGAACTTCCGTTTTTGTTTGGCCAAATTTCCAAAAATTTCTATTTATACTTCAAGGTCTTGTAAAGGGCAGGGTTTAATCTCAACAGAATTTCAGGAATTTGAAATACTTACAGAATATTTGAAGTACGACAAACTAATACAACTTGAGGTTACTCTATGACTTGAATAGAGATACTGTTCCTTGCATGAACCAATCATTGCTCCTAGACCTAATGAGGTATTTTTTTTTATTTTTCAATCGTGCTTAATTCTTGTTTAGAGAGATGTGTATGTGTCAAAGGCAAATAGTCAAATTAGGCATTTTATCAAATACCTAGGCGGATTGTCAAATTTTCAGATGTTGCGAGGTTTCTTATGTTTTCACAGAGACCTCTCGAATTTCCAATATTTAAAGTGTGAAAATCCATTAAAGTACAGACTGTTATTGCCTTTCCTATTCAAAAATGCTCCTCACATTTCTTCAGCTGTCCAAATTGTGAAATAAGTTTATTTTATTAAATGCTGTGTATTTTGAGATAAATGTGCAATCTAGGACTAGAAATAACTCAGGTATTTATCATTGTATGAAGCAAATTTCTACAGAGAATTCCTTCCCACATGATCAGAGCATTATTTTGTCTACAGTTAGTAAAATAATCAGAATTTCAGTCTAAGTGAAAATATTTGACCATTTGCCTAGGCATTCAACCAAATGCCTGATTTGACTATTTGCCTTCAACATATGCACCTACAACGACCGATCAGCGATTCAAAATTGGGAGGAACTGAAGTTACTTGGGAATTTAAAAAAAAAATGAATTTAAGGAAAATTAGGAAAAATTAATAACCAGCTTTTTCTCTCCCTGCACTGTTTTTCATGCCGAACACCAGATCATTTTCCAAATTAAATTTTAGGCTTCATGGCATCGATTTTGATTAAAATTTGCTGTGCTGTCTGACTAAATATTTTCAAAATTATGACACAAGAGCCCCGCTTTTGAAGGTCCGAATGTCTTTTTTAGCCTCAAATAGTGACCGAGGGAGGTCTCTTCATTTTTCATTTAAATTTCTCTCAGGTATTAAAATAAACAATGTGACTTTATTATTGCAAATTAATACATGAAGTCGAGAGATTTAATGAAAGGGGGGGGGGGAGAGATGATTCCAAATTCCCCTCAATAGAAGACAATATCCCATGTATCCTCTGGGAGGGATGCAAAAATCCCTGTTGGTCTTAGCAGGACCAACGGGGATTTTTGCATCTCTTCCAGAGGGTACATAGGATCTTTTCCTCTATTGAGGGAAATTTGGAATCATCTCTCCCTCTCCCCTTTCATTAAATATCTCGACATTATGTATTAATGGGCACCCTAGCCCCCCCCCCCCCTCCCCACGAGAAAAAACACGGCAGTCAGGAGTACCAAAAATGGGCACTCCCTACTAGCGTGCGGTAGCGAAAAACGCGCCAGCTACCCTGCCGGAGCCCCCCCCCCCCCCTCCTGCCCCAGCAGCTACGTCACATCGCCCTACCCTTACCGGCGCACCCCTAAAAACGTCGGTAACGCAAACCGCACCACCCCGGTTGTGCAAATCGCAGTTCGGTAGCAGGAACCGAGAGTTCGGTACCCTGAATCGGGAATCTCGGTACCCCGAACCGAGAAGTCTGGTAGTAGCTACCGAGGATATACTGTAGTGTAAACCGAAACATTCGGTGTTCAATATCGGCCGTACTGTGCGGTACGTGCTAACGCACTGCGGTTCTCCTGACCGTACTTTTTTTCTCAGTGTAAGAGTGCTGTTTTTGGCAGAGCAATTGCATTCCATGTAATGAAGAAAATAAGAGGTTGATTTGATCAGGATGCGGGGGTTTCAATGAATGAAAATTACTTTAATGAGAAGGAAGATTTCATGATCGAATGAAACTCCAAACTTCAAGAAATCATTGATGAAGTTTTAAGTACGGCAATATAACCCGATTTTGATATTTTGTATTTCAGCAATATCATAGCGATGTAATAAAAAATTCTACATTTTCAGGTCAGAAGTATGGGTGTGGATGTATTATACCATATGACACCCGATTTGCCGAAAAATGAGCAACCTTCGAAACCAGCTCGGAAACGCGCCCCGACTTCAAAACCGCCATTTACTCTTGCAGAGCTAAAATCTCTCGTGCCTCCACATTGTTTTGAACGCTCTCTCTTACGGTTAGTATTGCACTCTAACAAATTAGTCCTGGGAAGGATATGAAGTGAGATTGTACTTCCTGCAGCTTTCATTTCCTGTCTTAATAGATAATGCTCAATATAATGCTAAACTATCAATGGTTGAATATACGATATTTACCTCCAAAACATGAACATATCTTTTTAAAAATGAAATATCACCAATGGGTCACTAAACCATGAACGAATTTTGACTTGCGAATATGGTTTTCTGAAGGAAAATGACGCGTAGAACACGATGCGCACATTGAAAACGCGAACAAGTAACTCAATAACCGAGAAATGCGCAGTTCAAATCGCTCAACTTATACGCAAATTTAAAACGCCCCGGTTTCGCGCCGCGCCGAATGATGTCATCCGGCACCAATCAGAAGCGGGCACGGGTTTCCACGACTTCCGTCAAATGTCTATCTACTCTTCGTGTATGAAAACAATACTGAAGTCGAAATTATATCTTTTGAATTCAAGACTTGAATCTCATTCATATGTTAGCTGTAATAAACGAGCAACAATTCCACATTGAAACACGTTTTATTTTAACAAACATCAGAGGAAAATGAGAGAAGATTGCGATATGACTATCGCAGTGCGTCAACACCGTCAGTTTCCCGCCATTAGGCTGCGTTTGAAATGTCTTGCAGTTTTTAGATTTTTCAAAAGCGGGTTTCGACCGCGATTTCGGCTCCAAAAAAATGCGGAAAAATCACCACGTTATCTACTCACATTGTACTTTCAGAATATTCAATAAAATAAACAAGGTTTAGTGACTCATCATGGATACTTAATAAGGATTTGGTACATTTTGTTATTAAAACTACAATTGCTGCCTTGATTTTTCGTTCGGCTTGCAAAGGAAAATGCAATTGAGGGGCTAAGAGGACAAGGCGCGGAAGTGCAATTTTGGAAAAGAATGTATAGACTTTCGTGATTTCCAGTAAAACTAGTCTTAATGCACATTCCGTAAAAAATTTGCTCCAGAATTCAAATGTTTAAGCATCAAAAAGTCAGTCCGAACTCTCTTTCCGCCGTAAGGATACATGTCATTTCAAAACTTCAAACACGGATTTCTCGACAAGGCAAAAAATGCACTAATGCGCCTTGTCCTCAAAGCCCCTCAATTATTAATGTATCGAGAAATTCCTGCTTTTTGCAGTTTGAATCCCACATGAACATGGTTGAACCATGTCCATTAAAGCAGCGTTTACAATAAGATCACAGCGGAAATTAGTTACAAGTTAATATTTGAAACGGTCTTAAAGTAGGTATTTCTAACTAGCCCCCCCCCCCCCCCCACCTTCCGGAAATAAGATTTTGATTACTAACCTATTATTATTTTTTTCTAGGTCCACGCTTTATCTATTTCACGACATAGCAATCTTAGCTGGCCTCTTCTACGTGGCGAATAACTACATCCCGTTGCTACCATGGCCGATGAAATGGCTAGCGTGGCCCCTGTACTGGGCCTCAGCTGGGACCGTTGGCTTTGGTCTATGGTTCATGGGCCACGAAATGGGGCACCAGGCATTTAGCGACTACGAATGGCTCAACGATGCAATTGGGTTTTTGGTCCATTCTTCCATGCTCACACCGTATTACTCGTGGCGACACAGCCACCATCAGCACCATGTCCACACCGGTTCTGTTGATAAAGATTCTGCTCATGTTCCAAAACAAAAGCCGTCTGTGATTCGAAGGTAAGGCTTCATGGGTTTTTTGAGTAAAAATATGCCTCCAGGGAATGTATGGGTCTCTGATGTATTTTTGCACTTTCTGTCAATATGATTGCGCACGTTAGAATTTTGATGACATTTTTTAAAAATGAGAAATTGCCAATTATGGCTAACTATTAATGCTTTGGACTACATTTTGTAATGGACCTGTTGCATGCAAGAGATACAGCCGCGCGAATAGACTTTTTAGAGGTTAAATGACACGCAAATTACGATGGTCACATTAAAAAAGTCTGAAATACACTCCTTACTGCGAAATTTGCGTTGCTAGGAACGCGCTTTTTCAAATTTCCCGCGTCTGGGGGCAGTTTTCTAATCACCGGAAACGAGCAAACGGCGGGCTCGGTGATTTCCGAATGCCGAGTCGTTGTTGTTGTTGTTATTTTTTCCTTCAGTTTGTTTACAAATCCGACGTGATCTCTTACAGTGGTCCATATACGCTTTATGAGGTAACAAAATCGATTAACTTTTAAATATCCAACGCAATTCTTCTACATTTCATTTCACGATATCACGAGCTCCGATTTTTAGGTTATGTTGTCAGTTTTAGTTGACCGGAAATAGCCGCGAGTTTCCGTTAATTTTTTCCGTTAGAAAACTGCCCCCAGACGCGGGAAATTTGAAAAAGCGCGTTCCTAACAACGCAAATTGCGCAGTAAGGAGTGTATTTTAGACTTTTTAAATGTGACCATCGTAATTTTCGTGTCATTTAACCTCTAAAAAGTCTATTCGCACGGCTGTATCTCTTACATGCAACAGGCCCATTAAAAACTACAATTACTGGCTTATCCATAAAAAAAAAACACTTTTGCACATGGGAAAATTAATAGTACACAAGTTATTTCTGAACTGAGCTTGAGATTGTAATGCCTAATTGCAAAATGTAGTCCATTTTTAACAAACTAATCTTCTCCCTAGTCTGACTTTTGACGACTAGTTAATCCTTTGATGGAGGTCAATGAGAAGTATGCAAACCTTTGAATCGTGCTGGGAGAGTAATCAGAATAATACAGTTTTCTTACATCTAACTTGCATCACCGTTAAGATCCGAGCATTTTTGACGAAATTGGGATGGAAATCGTATCACTACTGTGAACTGATTGCGAGTTTGTTTTTTGTTCGCGATTCGACTCACGTAGAATATTGTGTTCCTCATGACCGGGCAATTCAAATTTCCCGTAATCAGTGTAAAATTAAAATGTTAATATCTTAGTTAGGAGCAAGTTTCAGTAATTTTTGATGCAAGAATCGTGTTTTACGTGAAATTCTGGTTACAGATCATGTATCAGAATGCTCAAATTCGTATAGTGGTCCATTGATCTTACATACGTTGATTTGTTCTATATTTTGATGGGAAAGAATTAATTTAATGTGCGACGAATCTACGGTGTAAGTCGGCAATCACATAACTCGGTTTGTGACGTCGCAGACTTCCTGTCATACTTTACTTTTTAAACGGAAAACTACTCAACGGCAATTCCTTAAAACTGTCGTGATTTTTCCTCTCTGTGCAAAGAAACGTCTGCATAAACTTCAAGTAATGATGTCGACTTGTTCTCCTTTAAAATAAAAATATAGAGGCGGGGATTTTCAGACACCGCAAACGAGATATGTTATTGCGGACTTACACCGACGAAATGCTTTAATTTTTCCAGGTACTTTAACAGTCCCGTTGGTCGCATAATCTCTCTGATATTCGTCCTTGGGGTGGGCTGGCCGCTTTATTTACTGTTCAACCTCACCGGCCGTAAGTACCAGCGGCACAATAGTCACTTCGACCCGAACGCCCCGATGTTCCCTCCCCGCATGCGCCTCAAAGTGCACCTCTCGAATGCAGGCGTGTTCTCCATGCTGGCGCTACTCGCCTGGCTAGCGCATACACACGGACTAGCTTGGCTAGCGTCTGTTTACTGGGGGCCGATCACCGTCGTCTACGCGTGGGTGGTCAGCATCACACTCCTCAACCACGTCCACCCCGATCTACCCCGCTACGGCGATGGTGAGTGGGAGTGGCTCCGTAGCTCCGTCACCTCTACCGTGGACCGCGACTTCGGGTTCCTCAATTATCTCTTCCACCAGACCCCGAATGTTCATACTGTGCACCACCTCTTCCCGAAGATGCCTCATTACGGGCTAGTCGAGGCGACGAACGTATTGCGACCGGTTCTCGGCGAGTATTACCAGTTTGATCCGACGCCCGTCCATAAAGCGCTCTACCAAGCGGTCAAAGAGTGCGTATTTGTGAAGGAGGATGATAACCAAAAAGGAGTGTATTGGTACAGTCCGATATTAGAGGCAGCACTCTGAGTTGAAAGCTCCCGTGCTGAGGAGGAACGCCGCATGAGCCTTAACCCTCTATGGCATGAATTAATTTTGGATCTCAGATTCTAAGGGACACTAATCTATTTTGTAGCTTGCAGCGACCAAATAGAGTACCAAATTTTTTTTTCAAAATTTTAAAGTGAAGGAATCAACTTTTCAAAAAAAGAAAAAACTAATGAAATTTTGCAAAATCATGGCAGAGGAGAAAGACTCAATTTTTAAAAACCCCGAAAGTACGTTGTTACGAACTTGCAACGCTATGCCATGGAGGTTTAAGATGTTGCCAAATTTTCTTCAATAAGATCTGAATATTCAGAGGAATTTTTATTCGAATTTCTCAGAGAACTCAATATTTAATCAGGCCTAAATTACCAGACAATTTCAAGAGAAAATATTTGTAACGCCCTTTAAAAATCAACCTTTTATCAGAGAACATTTGGCAACGCTCGAATGTTCATACGACGTTTTTGCTCAGCACGACAGGAAAGTCAAGGATCAGCCTTTTCTGAAACTTTAGGGGCAGAGTTTCAGAAAACGCACATAATATTTTTAAGTAAAAATATGTAGCTCGGATTCACGCGATAATATTGCTTGGCAGAAGTTCATCTCATTCTTGTGATTTTAATTTAATTTTCAGGTGTTCTTTCGTTTATTTTTGATTATGACTGTTGCATTTAAGAGGCAAAACTGTCTTCGTCAAAGTTTTGCCGCACAATGCTACCGTTCTGACCTAAAAGAAGGTCCAATAAAGTCATGAGAAGGAACCCATTGGGCGGGTTATCTTATCGTCAGATTTATGAATGTTGTCTTCAATTAAGAAGAAAACACTGAAAGCGACGAAGTTTTTAAGGGGGGATCGTTTATTCAAGTTTTGAAAAAAACATTTTATTGCAAAATTTCTTCAAGAGCTGTTTCTCATTTTGAATTCGCAGCTATTTGCTGTGTGTATTTTGATTAGAAAAATCAGAAACCTTTTTCCGGTATATTTATATCTATTTCTAGCGCATATATTGATAGTTCCTATCTATACGTATGAACTCTTTGTGATAGGAAACATGTTTAAAGCTTAATCATAGGAAGCTGAAAGTGGGATTGCATAAAGAGAATATGTGGATCCTTTTTTAGGATTAAACTTAAAATTAATAATTGTTTTATACGTAGGAGTGCCTTTTATTTCTTAAATAAATTTTTAATGCATTTCATTAAACTTTTGTAAAGTTAAGCTGCTTTTTTAAAAAATTGTCTTGTTGTAGCTGTTATTTTTTATCATTGTTATTTTTAAAAAGACTGACGTAAAGCTAAGCTCTGCTACATTTGAGTGTTGGAGTGGTTTACGCCATAAGTTCGTGGTTGAATTAGGCAATTTAATCTATGACGCACTTAGGCACATTTTGAGCGTTCACCACGTTAGTGGTGTACGCTCTTTCCCGTCGTTTTGCATCGGGTATGTTACTAATGTATTCGTTGGTAAACTGCCGTGCTAAGGAAGAACGCCGTATAAACCAGAGACGTTGCCAAGATTCCTTCGATAAACACCGAATTCAATAGGAAAGTTGTGAATATTTTTCCCCAAAAATTTCAGACATTTTTTTACGCAATTCAATCTAAAACATCTGAAAATTCCAAAGAAAAAGGTGCATACATGTCGTCCAAAATGCACGTTTTATCTAGGGAAATTTGACAACTCTCGAATGTTCGTACGGCGTTTTTCCTTAGCACGGCAGCATAGACCCGCACTGCTCCAGGGGAATCAGCGCCATTTTTCGTGGCGGGAAGCAATACCTAGTTTCACAATTTTTTTTTTTTTTTTGTCTCATTTCTACCTTTCTTCTCCTATTTTGTCTACTTTATGTAATGCATGTAGGCTTGTCTTTGAGAAATTAATATCTTTACGTTTTAAAACTCTGCAACGTACTTGTATTTAATGACTCTTTCAAGGATCGTTCAAATTTGTTGTCGTCGTAGTCCTAGAAAAATCTTTGGGCAAAGTACCCCTTCACTGATGACCCCTATATTTTACTCTATGAGGACAAGTCATTCTTATATAGATGCATGTTTCCTAGGTTATGCTCCACGTTTAGTTCAATAGCGTCTTGTAGCGCTCTCTTCCGTCCGCGCAAAACCACTTTTACATATTGACGAGGTGCTACGGTGAACGCTTTCCAACTTTAAGACGTTGGAACCGTCGTCTCGTTTCATTTTTAAACATGCTGTGCTTTCACTGGAACGAGTTGTAAAAAAGACTGTCCAAACCACGGATTGAACGTGTATTCAAATTGCTGTTTTAAATGCTGCTGATATGAGTAAAGAATATGAATAAAGAAAATTATATTTTTGAGTTCCAATCATTATATATTACACTCTTAAAACAAGGTTTAAGTATCAACACAAGGCTTAAAAACGTTGAATCATTAGTTTTCCTTTCAAGCGCCGGATATATTCTGATTTTTGTCTTGATAAATAGTTGAACATTTTTTAAAAAAACAGCTATTCCTCTTCCACCTCATCAAAGTAACACTTCATGTATCAAAACGTCTATATTGCTGGTGCATGTAGAAGTTTTGTTCTTCTTCAGATCAGCCCTAGGCCACTTCGATCCTTATTGCAATGGATTAGTTTGAGTCCGATCAATTTTGTATCCAGAAGTTGAAAGGCATGCAGCAAAAACAGGTTTATTATTATCGGTCGTATATTAATCTCCAGGTATAAGTAATGTTATATTTCGGTAACTTGAGAATGCTAGGTTTTGAATACTGCTATGAAAACTTTATACCCTATTGTACAGTCTCATATTTTCTCAGTCGGCTCGACTCAATCTAGGTCTCTATATTTTCAGAGAAAAAACGGAAGAAGATGCATGCTTGAAATGTTAAATTGAACTTTTTTTATTTCCACCCAGATTGCTTCCCATTTAGATACATATGGTGGCAGATACAAGCTCACTCGATTTTTTAAATTGAAAACACGTGCTTTGCTGAGTTTCATTAATTCGAATCATTCTAAGTTAAGCTCAGTGACGTCTATCTGTGTGGGGCCGTTCGCGTGTTTTTCAATTTCTCAGGCATTTTTGGCAGGTGCGTGCCGTAAATCACAAAAATACCACATGCATTAGCCCTTACAAAAAATTTCGTGATTTTTTTTTTTTTAGAAGCTTTTAGGAGATTCATCGTAGTATTGATTTCACCAAGTTTTAATACACAAGTGCTCATACCGTAAAGAAAGTTACGGGTAAAAAAATCAGATTGTTTTATTTTGGGATTTTACGCCCATGTCCTCTCAGGCATGCTCAGAATTTATCAACACTACTCAATTTTTGTCTATTTTGAGCAGTAAAATTATTTTGAAAGTGTTTCTCTGAGAGCACTATGCGAGCTAATGCACTTTTTTAGCTGACTTTCAAATAATTAATGTTTTAATCTTATCTTTGAATCTGTGTCGCATTCGGTAGTTTTTAAAATTTTCCACAAGGACATGTAGATCCGTGCATAACGTTTTGCTGACTAGCAAAGCTGCACGTAAACAAAGTAAAATAGATTCAGGAGAAGATCAGCGTATATGATGATATATTTCCTGTCTTATTTTGTTGGTCAACTAAAGAACAAACGTATGTAATTTAAATTATAGGGTGACACGAAAGGACCTCTCGGAAAACTTCATTTTTATAAATTACATTTTTTTAACACTATAGCTTGTGTTTAATCAAGAAGATAAAACTTTCTTATTTTATTATCACACAATAAACTACTATGGCTGCCATTCAACAAAGTAATCTTACCTCTAAGTAATCCACACGAAAGCACACAGTAGAGCCGCACAATATAACAAAGAACACAAAAAATAGAATAAAATAACGTTGGGATAAGTGTGATAAGAGAGAAAATTGATCCGCTTATTAAAAGTTCCCAGTATTTCTCTTATGCGCATTGAGAAAGAAACGTCGGTTTATATGGAACATCAAAGTTTCGATCCAGGTAACCCTAGTTTCTAATCATAGGAACCATACTTCCGTACTGGTAACCGAAGTTCGGTTCCCAAGACTCAAAACTTCAAATATCCAGACCGCCGCGGAAACTTTAATTTTCCACATGAATTGAAGTTCAACTTTTGTAACCGAAGTTATTTTCTCTCTGACGTCTTACAGAACTGTATACCCTACCAAACTGAGCTCTGACCAAGCTTTCGAAGGAGTAACTCAGATTGGTAATAAAACGGTGACTCGATGCGGTAACAAGATATAAAATCGTTACGTCATCTCCAATTTTTCGGAAACTTTTCATCCGAAAACGTGATTTTGAGAAAATGATTCATAATCACCCGGCGTGCAAGTCCTTTAATCAATCGAATTTCATATCAACGTCATCTTTAAATTCATTTTTTGCCATTTTCCCGATCAAGTGACCCCTCTTTGCTCACGACATCGGAAAAGTTTCCGAGGAACAAGCTTAATTATTAATGGAGTCATCCTTAGAGGTTCATTCGGTCGTGATTAAAGAGTAATTGCACGAGCTCAGCACTGAGAAAAAACTATGGTTTATAAACCTATTAGAGGTAAATATGGAACACCTATAATAGTCGTAAATAAACTAATGATTCTCGGTCTGTGAACCATACTAAGGTCTCTGTACCTAATTAAGGTACACGTACCATAACTAAGGTATATGTGCTATTATTATATGTAGAG
Source organism: Bemisia tabaci (assembly GCF_918797505.1). Taxonomy (NCBI): domain Eukaryota; kingdom Metazoa; phylum Arthropoda; class Insecta; order Hemiptera; family Aleyrodidae; genus Bemisia; species Bemisia tabaci. Next base: position 35,251,598 of record NC_092795.1, read on the forward strand.
GTACTACTATTAGTGGTGTTCCATATTTACCTCTAATAGGTTTATAAGCCATAGTGTTTTCTCAGTGAGGATCTGGAACTGATCTTTGATTTTCCTGGTAGAGCCACTCATCAAACATGTATAAGCCCGTTTTTACAGTACTGCTTCCTCTGGACGGATGAGTTGCATTGCGTAAGATCAATTTAAACTTTTTAAACATGTGTGGAAAAAGTAATTTTTCCAGTTTGCACCGAATGGTAATTTTTCCTCGTCTTCATACTCTGGCACTGATTACCGTCTCTCAGAATTTGGAGAAAATTAGCCACGGTATAAAATCGCTTGGACTCACCCTCCGCCATCAGAGTTTGACCTTCTCTTATACTGTCAGTTTGGAGCGAGGTTTTTTTTTCACTTTAGTTCTGGCACCGTATTTTGCAAATTCTAAGGAGAACTCAGTTGAAGAGAGTGTAATTTGTGGTTCATCTAATTACAAAAACGTTGCTTGGATCACTTGAAGGTAAAATTCCCTCTTTTAAACAAAAACGAGAGTAAAATCGTAATTAAATTTTTGTCACGTGGTAGCTATCTATTGCGCACTTGCGTTCTTACCGGTAACCCTGCAGTCATTTTTCCGGTCAATAAAATGATTCAATCAGATCTAAAAATTAGTGACTTCGTTAAAATTTTGGTGCTATCAGAAAGCAATTGGGGTGATTATTTTTCTTTAAGGAACTGAGGATCCTGATTGTCTCATTCAAAGTCTGTTTTGCTTGTTAGGTTTTCGTGCATTTTCCGTGTGAGAAGGGGGGCCTCTCATCACATATTCCTCCTGAAGAGGGATAGGCGTTCAAAAATGATGGGGGGGGGGGGAATTGAGGAGTTTAGTGCATAAACAGCTCGAGTAGGAAATTTGCGGTTCCACAAAACAGCGGTTGAATATTTCACTATGACACCCAGTTTGACACGTTAATAGATATAGCAATGACTGATGTCAAAAAAAGTTGGTCATACGCTCAAGTTTAAGCCGGCTTGATTGAAATGTAGAAAGATATTGTTGGAAATGAGAAATGACAGAAACAGAAAAGGTACACTCAGGCCATTTTTGCATAGAACGACTGATTTGAGAGGTACATTGCGCGTTTAAATACTTGGTCCGTTTTGTACAGAGTCACGTTTAACCTATGTGGGATGCAAACAGAGGTTTCGGAAAAAAAGAAGAGCTTGAAAAAAACGTTGACTTTGGGAAAAAAAAAAAAAAAAATTGTTCACATAATAATGACAAAATAAATCATCCAAAAAGTTGTTCACCTCTAAAACGGTCTACCCGTTCGGGCCGTTATTGCACCCAACTCCTCAATTGTAAAACAGGACTGTTTGATGGGATAAAATCCTGAGAAGGGATTGTATCCAGATCTCCGTCCCAGTCACAATTCTGCAATCTGCCGACGAAAGGTGCTCTCCAAACAACCATCAGTTCAACGTCGTTTCTTGAAAGTATTTATGTTTTAGATTAGAATCATGGGTGTGGACGTTCTGAACCATATGACTCCTGACTTACCAAAAAAGCAGCTAGCTTCGAAATCATCCAAAAAACGCGCACCAACGTCGAAACCGCCGTTCACCCTTGGACAGCTAAAATCTCTTGTACCTCCTCATTGCTTCCAACGCTCCCTACCTAGGTGAGTGCATTCTAAACGCGTTCAAGTAATCTGAAATTTTGACCTAATGAAGGATCTTTTCCGACTTTGGAAACTGTTCAATATATTGAAGGGTCCAACAAGGGCTTCTCCTTGTAAAGCAGCTTATACCATTAGAATATGTTTTACCTACCTCGTAAAAGTGCAATAAAGTTTGGACTTCATGAATTTCAATTGTGCGGAGAAAATAAATATTTTACCATGCTATAATAATGGGCATTTTTCACGTGAATGCACAACGCCAAGGTGTCATGAAACCTTGGCGTTGTGTATTCGCATAACAAATTCCCCAGATTGTTGGTATTACGGCGACTTTCATCACCATGTTATAATAATCAATTTTGGCAGATTCTCCTCAAAAATAAAAGAATAAAATAAAATTAAAAATATCCGAGGGCTCGCGGAAAAAGAGGACCGCAAACCCCTGAAATTAACTTATTTTTCCTTTAACATATACGCTATATTATAAAATCATGCGGGTAGAGTGTTACGCTATGAGGTTGTTAAGCTAATCAAGTCACAAACCGGTCTCTCCTCCCCGCACCGTTCCCTCTCGTACCCGCTTTCCCTTACTGGCTAACTAGATATTGGTGAAGGTACCAGTTTCCCTTTTGTATTCTATCAAATCCAATTTCAGATGAATTTTATGGTGAAAAATTGGATCAAACTAGCCTTCATATAACTACATTCACCCTTAACCAGCCACTGGAAACTTCACGTTGCATTATCAAAATGTACATCAAAACATTGTATGAAAGTTCAAAAAGTTGGCGGACACGATTCGAATAATAAAATCAACGAAGTTTGGCCAGAAATTTTCCATTTATCTCTTTTTTGAGGCGAAAAACGCCTTTAATATGTAAGATTTTTTTTTTTTTTTTTTTTTTTTTTTTTTTTTTTTTTTTTGTAATAATCCAGAAGATTCAACTGCCAGAAGACAAGTAAGAGAATAACTGATCCGAACCATTTTGGACGCAAAAATCTTGATCTTACCAAAGTCTAACTTTCATTTCTAGGTCCTTATTTCACCTCATACATGACTTGGTCATAATAGCCGTATTTTCGTACGTGGCCGTCACCTACATTCCGCTGCTTCCTTGGCCGGTACAATGGGTAGCGTGGCCCCTTCACTGGGTCGCAACTGGGACTGTTGCCTTTGGTTTGTGGTTCTTAGGCCACGAGTTGGGACACCACGCATTCAGCGAATACGAATGGCTCAACGATACGATTGGATTTCTCGTCCACTCTAGCATGCTTGTGCCTTATCAATCATGGAAATTCAGCCATCACATGCACCATGTCCACACTGGTTCTCTTGAGAAAGATGTCGCTCATCTTCCGCGTCAAAAACCGTCGACATTACGGAGGTAAGGATTGGTTGGCCCTCTGAATTATAAGCGATGTTTTCATTCTGTTTCATCAATCAACAGTAAATCTCCCGGTGAGATATAGACTACTGTACTGTCGAACTATTACAAAATCTGCTTCTTAAGATTTTAAGAGAATTTTTTCACTAGTAGCATGGAATTTTTCAAAGCTTCAACACTCTAAATACAGAAAAATTATGAATAAACTGTTGTTAATGGTCTGGATGAAAGTTAAATTATTTTGAGAGGAATGACTAGAAATTTCAAGATGATCATGTTTTAAAGCAGGAAGGGGGAGGGGTGAAAATCTTGGAAAAGGACAATAAAAACATTGCGAATACATTCCGCTGTGCTAGGGAAGAACGCCGTAGGAACCTTCGAGAATTGCCAAATTTCCCCTGTTGAAATATGCATTTTTGAGAACATTCATGCATATTTTTCCTTAAAATTTTCAGATATTTCAGCTTAAATTGCGTACAAAATATCTAAAAATTTTGGGAAAAAATATTCACAATTTTCTCAGTAAATTCGGGTTTTGTCGAAGGAAACTTGGCAACGTCTGAAGACTCATACGCCGTTCTTCCTTATCACGGCAGAATTAGTGGACGGGTATTGAGACCTCGTTCAGTTGCGTTGAAAGAACCTCATTAAATGACCGTGACTAAATCCACCATATTTTTCAGGTACCTGAACAGCCCGGTTGGTCGCATCATCTTCCTCCTCCTCATCCTCACGGTTGGCTGGCCGCTGTACCTAATCTGCAACCTCACCGGGCGTAAGTACTCGAGATTCAACAGCTTCCTCGATCCGAACGCCCCGATGTACCCGCCCCGCATGCGCCTTCAGGTGCACCTCGCAAATGCAGGCGTGCTCGCTATGGCCGCGATACTCGCCTGGCTAGCTAACACGCAGGGACTCGCTTGGCTAGCGGCCGTGTACTGGGGGCCACTGGTGGTCGTCAACGCGTGGTTGGTCACCATCACACTCACCAATCACGTTCATCCCTCTCTGCCGCACTACGCCGAGGGGGAGTGGGACTGGTTGCGGGGAACCATCACCTCCACCGTCGACCGGGATTTCGGCTGGTTCCTCAACTACTTGTTTCACAACACCCCGAATGTTCATATGATGCATCACTTGTTCCCGAAAATGCCGCATTACAGGCTTCAGGAGGCGACTGATAAACTGAGACCGATCCTCGGCGATTATTATCAACGGGATACGGCACCTCCGCATAAGGCACTTTATGAGGCTATTAAAGAGTGCGTTCTCGTTAAGGAGGACGTCGACAAAAGGGGGGTCTTTTGGTACAGTGCCTTACTGGAAGCTATGATTGAGCAATAACTCGTTTCTTCGATCCTAATTTCTATGTACACAGAAAGCAAATGATTCAAAATAAATAAGAAAATAAAAAAATAGGTAAAAAAAATTTAAAAAAAAATCGTTTTGTCTAATGTGATATAAATAGCGTTTCCTCAGGTACAGGGAATGATTGTCTCAATTCTTAGGGGTCTATAATTTCACGCTGACGGTTGTTCGAAGAATGTCACATTACTTTTCATGAACACATGATTAAAATAGCAATTGAAAAGTGCAAAAATCATTAATGCTAACCACGGATTCTCTAAGTAGTATTTTTCTTTCAGATTTTTCGGCGAAAAAATTGAATTGAAATCATGAGGAAACCAAAAGGTTGATTTGGTCCCACAAAGGAGGGTTTTATTTTATTAACTTTTTTCTCTATTCTTTTACATGACTTGATGATTTAAGGTTCAATTCACTCCACACTAACTCATCAAGCAACTTGTCATGTGAGAATAATTCTGGGAACCAATATTAATGAACATTATTTTTGCTCCCTATAAGGCTTTATTCCGTTTAAGTATACTTTTAAATTAGTTTTCGTCAGGTAACGTGTTTTTTTTTTTTTCATGTGTGACTGTCAAGCTGTATATTATCACACGAGGGTAAATTGAAACGTCCCTTTATCTGACTACCAGTTTTCAAAATTATTTAAAGCAAGACAAAAAACCCAGAATAAAAATAAGAAAAAAAGGGGGGAATTACCTCTTGCGCTCAATCTGATTCCTAATAATTATTAATTACTTATAGAGCATAGCACTTGTTAAATGTGAAGAGAAGAAAGGAATCGCTTAGAATGAAGAAACACATTATTTTTTAACGTTACTTGTGATGAGAGGCTGAATGAGAACAATTTTTTGGCTGTGGTACACTTAGATAAGTTATAGTTGTCCAATAATTGCACGTCCAATTCTACTTATTTTTTATGAGTGCGGTTAACTGTTTCTTTCTCTTAGATTTAGTTGTTTTTATGTATACGAAGACTGATGTAAATTGTAAATATACATGTATTCAAATATTTCTTAGCTCAAATTATTTTTCATGGCAGTCATAGAATCCAAACAAAGGTAAAATTGTCTAAGACCTGAACCACATGAATATTCAGAAATTAATCAAATTATCTCATTTTCCATCTTGAATCTTGAAGTTGGCGAAACTCTAACTTTTGTAACATAAAATCATGAGAGTAATAAGTACGTAACGCAATTACGCCCAACAGGGCCGGATTTACCTACTTGCTGCTCATGGGCCGCCTGTATTTTGCCGTCCCCTTCTCATTCGTTTTGAAACATCAATAAAAACCATTAAATGAACGTGCCAGAAGGAGAAGGGTGCGAGAGACGCGTTTACTCGTGTTGGACACATTTTTTGCGAAAGCCATGTCAACACTACTAGCAAAAGCTCACGGAACTTGGCGCGAAAGTTAAGTTCCGTAAACCTATATCTGTGTGGACGAAGCCTTCGATTTATAAGAAATGAACGAAACAGTTATGAAAGAACAAACATAAATGGACCGCATTTAACAGAAAGGAACCAAGCCACATCAGCTATTGCCAATTTTAACTGGGCAATTTAATTTTTTACGAGAAAACGTTTGTGCGGATCCCTTTGAAAATGTTAAGGAATTTGCTTCGTACTATGGAGAAAATTCACTGAAATTTGCCCGAAAATCTGCACAACTGTTGTCATGTAAAAAATTTAACTAGCCGATTAAATTTGGTAATGGCTGTTGTGGCTTGGTTCCTTTCTGTTTAACGCGGTCCAAATGTGGTTTGATAATTTTAACTTCTACCGCCGCGCCGCGCCTCGCTGATCGCACTATATTTGGCGCAATGCGTGAAGTATTCCTACAGTCTTGTAGGCGCTATGCGTTTCTCGTCGACCGCTGCTGAGCGAAACAGCAGGTGGTGTTTGACGCAATGCGTGAAGTATTCATGCATTCTTGTAGGCGCTATGCGTTGCACGTCGACCGCCGCTGATCGGGACCGCACTGTGTTTGACGCTATGCGTGATGTATTCATTCGGTCTTGTAATATACCGACCGCGCCGCGCCGAGGGCTTCTCCTTTTCATCTCAAGTCCACGTCATCATTGCTCTCTGCGCCGCGTCGCGTCGCTCTGGCCAAATTGCATGTTTGGTATATCTCATAACTCGGCTAATTAAGGGTGCTGTCTCTTGTATCACCGCGAAACAACAAAATTAGACATTACTATACTCTCAGGAAATGTATGATTTTGTCCCCTTTTCTCGTTTGTAATATTTTTTATACCTATTTTTAAAAAAAATTGCAAAATTTGCCACCCCCTAAATTTGCCGCCATGGGCCGCGGCCCATGTGGTCAGGGGGCGCACCCCATAGTCTTAGAATAAATTTTATTCACTTTTATCTTAGTAAATACTTTTTCCCTCTAAAAATAGTTTCTTCATTACATCTTCTTGTGGCTCATAATATGGCATGTTTCATTAATTGCAGATTCTCGCCGTTTCGAGAACATAATCAAATAATAAGCTATGAAGCTCTTCGAGAAAATGGACTTTAACGAAACGCTGTTCAAAGTATCTTAAATGGTCCAGTCTATAACATTTTCACTTTTTAAGCTCTATGTATAGCATGCTGTTTTACTCTTCACAAGTGAATCCTTACTTAGGATCTCCCTTGTTTAAGGTGCAGGAAGGACATTTTCACCAAATTTTTTTGAAAAACCTGACCAAAAATTAATATCTTGGTAACGAACTTGTCTGAGGAAATATCGAAATGTTACGATTGAGAACTCTGCGTCTGAAACCCCGTTAGCATGGGCATGGGCATGTGCATAAAGCCGTTCTTACCATGTACACTGCACTGAGAAAAAACTATGGTTTATAAACCTATTAGTGGTAAATATGGAACACCACTAATAGTAGTACCTCTACATATAATAATAGCACATATACCTTAGTTATGGTCTCTGTACCTTAATTAGGTACAGAGACCTTAGTATGGTTCACAGACCGAGAATCAGTAGTTTATTTACGACTATTATAGGTGTTCCATATTTACCTCTAATAGGTTTATAAACCATAGTTTTTTCTCAGTGTGGTGCGCCCGTCTTGAAAAACGATAGCAGACAAAAACTATGATTTTAAATATGATTAAACTTAGAATAAGCTAACCTCCCAAAGTCCGGAAAAAAATGTCGTCAAAAATCCGCGGCTGATTCTATAACCTTCATCAGTAAATTCATTGAGCGTGTCTGCGTATAATAGGTATTTTAATACAGTACGCGTTAAAAAATGACGGGGTCAATTCCAATTGGTCTTTAACACAATATTTTTGTATTTTCTATAATTTAAACGCAGTATCCAGAATAAATAATAACTTTATTCTCATCGATGACGATCATTAATCTGGTCAAAGAAAGAACATGGAAGCTGAGCGTTCATATTAAAGGATACAATCTTCGTAAACAATAATAATTTACGCACACTCCACGAACAAATGAAACATTAGGAATCGAACCAGAGTACTTTTTTCCTATTTTATAAGTACTCTCTTATATTACAGCACTTTAAAGCTTGCTGTTAACCATAAATATACCCATCCATAGCAATTTGTCACACTGTGAAAAAGAAGAGTGCAATACAATTTTTGTTTCAATTTTGTTTTCTTCTCCTTTTATTGAAGTCAGTTTCTGAATAAAATCATGAATTTATAACATAATTCGACTAGAAATACGTTTAAACGCGACAATTCAGACGGAGAATAATCCAGCCATAGTACTGGTTCCTCAGCCTGACTAATTAAACGGCGAGTCCACCCTGTATGGATGCGTCCTTTTTTGATAAAGTTTGTCTATACAAGGTGACAACAAAACGACAGCTACGTCATGTTATCCGCAGCTCCATTAGTTTGTAATTCAACCGCCTCTGATCAAGACGAATGATGGATGCCGAAAATAAACATGAAAAACGGTCATTAAATTACTTTAAAAAAATGAAAGTAAAGTAGAACGTTTAGATCACGGCAATGAAAACGCAATGGTTTTTTTAGAGGTGTTTCGCTTTCCACCATTGTAGGACTCTGGACTTACGTTTTACCCTCAAATGAGTATTTTTCGTCGCATTCGACAAACAAACAACTGGTTTCATTCATCTTCCTCAGAGAGCTTCATTGGAGAGACTCTGGTAAGCATCATTCATTGTCGAGCGGGTTCTTTCGATGAGCTGATCCATATCCGCTTTGGTCAAGCCAACAGTGGAAATGGGAGGGAGAATTTTGACGTGGCTTGTTCCTGAAGAATAAAATCTTAATCAATAAATGGTTTTAAATTACGTCAGGTGGCTGAAAGTGATAGCGAGCTTGTTTATGTGATCACAGGGTTGTGTTTAGATCGATGAGATGTACGCAGATCAACAAGAAATTAAAGTATCAACCGAAATATTAAATTCACTTGTTATGAAGAAAATATTGTTCTCGGAAAAATAAGGAGAGTGAAAGTATGCTTTTATCTACCTTGAATTTATCAAGCACAACAGATAGTTTAGTTTCTTCAAGACAAGAATATCCATTCCTTCTATGACAGTAGACATGACAATTTTAACCTGCTTCATTTGAAGTATTTTTTACGATGTATGCTGAATTTAATTCTTTAAAGCCAACAGCGGAAAATCAATCAAAAGGTTCAGAGCGGTATTTACATCACTGCCTAAAGCAGACTTTTGCAGTGGTGCATGACGATTAGTTTACCGTAGACTTCAAATATTCTGAAAAAAATTCCATCAAGAATGAGATCTGTGAAGTTGGTTCATTTCTATATATTGAGAAAATAACGAGGGCTCTTTGGACTATTAATGTGAATTACCTTTGCGCACGCTGTAATAATCTGATGCACGAATTTAAAAAGAGAAATATGCGAGAATTTTGGTACACATATTTGATTAAAAAAACTAATTAAAAAAAGACAGACATTATTTTTCACATCCACGAGCTTATTTTTTTAATTTTTCACTCGTCTTTTCTTTCTAATATTTTCAGTCCAAAATAATTCATTACGTGTTGGGTTTTTTTATTCCCAAAACAGCAGATATAGTTACCTGAGCCAAATGTGTGTGTTTTTGCATCCAAAAACGGATACTTAGCAATGACGATAGGTTGAATTGGAAGTTGTGAGGCAATCGCCACGTGGAATGCGCCCTTTTTGAAAGGCAGCAATTCTTTTCCACCATTACGGGTCCCCTCCGGAAACATAGTCAATTTCAGCTGGAAGACAATACTTTTTATTAGGTGACGAAAGATTAATTAAAGTCCTACCATACATTTCGAATTCTGTGGGGAAAAAGTATAAATCTGTTTGCGAGCACATCACATTACCGAGCAGAAACGTAAATAATATTATGTTCCAACCAACTCATCAATGCAATTTCCTCCTCACAGAAAAACAGAGACAGCATTACTGCTGTCGAGGATCATTCCCGGCTCAAAATTAAATTACTTCAAATTTCTCATCCTGCATATGGGTGATTTCACGATAATAGGCATAGTCGTGTCGCCGTGGGTTCTGAACGACATAGGGCAAAACGATTGAAAACCAAATTAATTAATCAATAGGAATGATGTCTCTGAACCTATCCATGCTAAAAAATATGATGAATTATTATTATATTTAATAATATGAGACTTTAAAGGCCGAAAATGTCCGGTCGGTTACGCGTCGCCAACCCCGATTTTGAAGCAAAAGAGCAATTTGCGGTAACATATCAGTACTGATCATGAACTCTTTGGCAATATTTGCTGAAAAGAGACTCTAGTGTTCAAGAAAATTGCCAGTTTGAACTGAAATGTTTATTATTGAGCGAGAAAAGTCATAAGAAAGAGATGTCGCCACATTTGGCAACAAATTTTTGCAGTTGTATTAAGTGCAGTGTTTATCTCGCCAGAAGGAGTCAGGAGTTTCAAAACTGCCATCAAATTGTTCGCTGAAGTCTTCTTGACAAAACCATTACTGATAAGTCAGTTTTTTTTACAATGAAAACTTAAATTATTATGAAAACCAGTGATTTTTACATGTGTAGCACTAATTCCTCACTACGCAAAAACCTCAATTTAATAGTATTAAACTAAAACAAAGTCTCCAAAGTCTAGAAAACTTTTAAGGACCTGTCATTTTAACAGTCGCATTGAATGTTAAATTTGTTTGACGTTTCTCTGTTCTTTTAGTTGTCGCGACTGATAGTTTAACATTTTAAGTATGTTGAAACAAAAGTGTGCAACTCTGTTAGCTCAACATCTTATTGATGCTTTTGAAATAACATTCTGTATGTTATTCCATCATCACACGACTGCTGAGTTAACGTCAGGCGTAGTCATTAAATCAACAGTTCCTGAAGCTTTTGGAATGACTGTCATTGACTTTTGATTTTACAGTCCACACGTTATTTTGACATTCGTTTGGATTTTAAATTTACACTCGTGCAGGTGTTGGTCTAATGTTTTGAAGGTCGTTAAATTTGCAGAAATAATCTGCTAAAGCAACAGCGAGGGTGTCGAAATAGCAGCCTCTCATTTAACAGCGAGTTGACGGTAAAATGCTGTCCGTTGCACGGAGCATTCCATCCCGGCCAGTCCCGCGCGATCGGCGCAGCGCGCATGCGCAGTTGTATACAGTTGTCGATCGCCCCGCTGCGAGCGGTGACGCAGAAAACCTCTCCTACCCTACCCGCCACACTGCCCACCCTCCTTCTCGAGGGTTGCGCGCCGTCCTGACAAAGGGCCCGGTTAGGGAAATTCTCAGAACTCCAACCGCCCGGGCCTGGCGTTCGGTTGTTTCTTCCTTCGGCGTTGTTCCCGCATTCCAGTCTGTTCGCTGAGAGGCCGCCATGTCATTGTTTAAAGGGATTTCGTTTGCTCAACAGTCAGTGGTTTTGAGTCAGAGAAGTCTTGCGCTTGCGTTTCGAAATCGTGCTCAAATTGTGTTTACGAGTGAATTTTGGCGAAGAAAGTGATTAGTTTTGATACTCAGTGCGCGATCTGCAAAATTAGTAGCTCCATAGGAAAGTAACTCTTACGATATAAGCAAATTTGGGCACACTGTAATCAGTTGCGGGCAGACGCCATTTTTTGAGGCATCATCATGAATCCGTTCAATTCGAAATTTCTGCTGCCGTATATTTGTGCTTTTTGGTTTCAACTTCACCATCGACATTACACGCACTCTCAACTCAATTAGGTTTGCGTCCAGTGCATCAAATTATTATTTTTAGCGTGCCTTACATATTTATATGCAGGCACTCTTTTGATTTCGTTTCCTGTAGATTATACCATTAGCCCTGTCCTCTATACTTTCCGACCCAATTCCATTGTGTAATTTTTTCCTTTTCTTTCGTTCAAAGAAATTTAGGCTAATTGAAATGAAATGAAGTGATAATTTAGCAAATCTTAATCTTGGTAGAATTTTTTGAAACCTTTTATAATACATTTTCGGTGTTTTTAACTCATAAGCACGATCTGCTGTTTGGTTCTTACGTTGTTTTTTATTGATGATGCCAACGTGACATTGTCTTAATGGCGTAAAGTGTTTCAATGTGTAATACAGTGTCTGTGCGGTATCTGACCAGGCTGCGAGTGAAAAGTTCGGTTATTTGAAAAAAGAAAATAACGGATGGAGAGGAAGGGTTTAAAATGTGCCTCACATAATTTGTTGCCCCCAAGGCCATGATCAATTCTGCCCCACCGAGAACTGCAAAGATGTTTACTTTGTGTAGTGTTTCTGTGCATTTAAACTGTTAAAATTTTTGTGAAATTAACTCATTGTGAAACTGATTTAGTCTGTAAATGTTACTTTGACCGGAATATTATCTACGGTTTTTGTATCATTTACTTGAAACCAGTTAAGCAGTTATCAGCTATTTACATAAGCATGTAAGTATGACCATAATTTTTTACAGTTGCTTGGCATTGTATCTGCTACATTAACAGCAGTGTGAATGAAAATTCAAGAGCGATTTAGCTTTTACATGAGCAGCAGCGCTGCTACATCGACAGCAGCGTGGATTTAAATTCAAAAACGAACTGGCTGTCATGAGAACAGCGACGCTGCTATTTCGACAGCAGCGGCCGCTGTTAAATCGAAGGCAGCGTGAACGTCAATCTGATGGGGAACCGGCGTTTACGCCAGCAGCTGCGCTGCCAGTGTAACAGACTATTCGATGAAGGTTGAGCAGATTTTGCTGTCGTTGTCACATTCATTTACTGTCAATGTGACAGCAAAGCGCCTGTTGTAATAACAGACAAAGGTAATGTTATTTTAACAACCAGGATGCTGTGCCGTTTTTTAACAGCCAAGGGCTGTTCCTTCAGCAGTCGCGACGATTAAAATGACAGGACTTTTTTTTCCGGCAGCATTCATTCCACTCATAACTCAAGAATTGCCAAGTTTCATCTTTTGTATCATCTTTAATCTCACATTTTTGAGTGTCGGTTACGCTGTGTCTGTTACGTAACCGACACAATTTGGCAGGGCCGCCATGTTTGCGTGGACCTCCAGCAGTCCCGCGGGAAGCGCTGATACCTGATTCAATGGCTTGTTTATCAATCACTTTAACTTTGCACTGAATCAAAATAGAGCGTGCCAAAGCTGGAAAAAGGAAGTTTAATACCTTTAGAATGAGGTAATGAAATCCTGTTAAAATTGGTGCACTTTTATTTCTCAGGTATTTCATATTTTAACTATTCCTGTTATCGTGAAATCACCCATATTATTTCTGGTAGGGGCTTCTGCATAAAACTTGTTGGAGGAGCCATTAAACTACTCTAAGATTTTGTGCATATTCTATATATTTTTCATACCTTCTACAGCCTTAAGTAGTAAAAATAGTACTTCGAGGTTTATTAGAGTTATATTTAATTAATAATTTAATTAATAAATTAATTTTTAAATTCGTAGCAAATGACAAACTTTTCTTATATTCGTATGTATATATTCAAAGCAACTTATTGAGTACCTTATTTTTGCGGATGTGCTCAGCAGTTTTGTTGAGAGTCTCGACAGCTTTCCCCGAATTTGCCCTGTCAATAAAAATGGTCCCTTGAAGCCAGGAAGCAAAGCCATAAGTTCCGTAATAAAGTATTTCCTTCTTTGCGATATTGGTTAGTCCGTCAAAGAAAGGAAACAGATCGGCCAGCACTAATAGCAACAGATAACGAAACATATAGTATGACAAGCTAGAGACATTTAAACATATTGTCTTGGAATAAACAAAATATATTTTGCGTCATCAACTTTTGACGACTAAACCAACTCAAATAATTTCACGAACGAATAATAACTTGGCTATGGGTCAAATGCTACCCAGATTTGCACATAAGAGCTTTACTTATTGTTAGACATTTCTTGATATCTTTAAATCACAGCCAATACATAAAATGTTTAAGTGAATAAAGTTTGGACGTGATATTGCATGTAATCATGTATGTGCGGTACGTAACTATACCAAATCACGATCATGACATTAGCATTCTCCTACAATAATTCAATGTGCAATATGATTACTTGCAAACGATGAAATCTATCCGTGCCGCCAGAGGCTGACCCTGGTAAAAATTGGCAGTAGAATGTGTGTTCCAAAATACTATAGACCTAAAGCCGGCTGTAAGATTTCCAATAGCTTCTGTAGCCGGCTGTACAATTTCTTATAACCTTTTATAGCCGATGGCGATGAAGCAACAGCCAGACGATAAAGTTTATGCTAAACACTACTAATTACGGATACTAGGACTTAGTTTTTGAACTACCACTCTCTTTCTGTGCCGTAGTATCTTGATTTATTTTGCGAGGAAAGCTCCGTACTTTTGAAGGATTCTTGTCATTCTTAATATGTTGGAGCGCCTTCAATTTCTTATGATACTGTGCAATACCTCTGGTGTGAAATAGTTGCTTCAGACGCTGCGGCGAGGCGAGGCGGGCAGAGAGCGCGAAACGCGCATTGGCGCCTACAAACCTAACAGGGATACTTCACGCATTGCGCAATGCGTGAAGTATCCCTGTTAGGTTTGTAGGCGCCAGTGCGTCGCCGCTCCGCTTTGTGTTAGGCTCTAATATTTAATCTCGCGGAGTCAGCGTTTTTCAACTCATGATTTTGAAATGTTTGCTCACTCTGTATGGACTATTCTCATTTTAATTGATGAAAAAAAAATATGTTTTAAAGGAAAATATAATGTGTGTTTTGTAAATATTAAGATAGTTCCGTATCAAACTTGGTGATTTCCAAAGCACACGAATTTCTACACAATTTCTTATAGCCTCTTATAGCCAATGGCGATAAAGTGTAAAGCCCGGCGATAGGAACTATATCCCGACTGTATGCTTTTGTATAGCTTCGTATAGCCCAGCTATATGATTTGCTCCGCTTTCTACAGTCAGCTATATGATTTTCAATAGCCATCTTTAGTCGGCTAAAGAACTCTTATGGTATTTTGAAACGCAGCTCCTATCGCCAATTTTTACCAGGGGAGGAAAATCCTTCATTTTTTCAAATTTCATTTCTAATGCTCTGTTTACTATACGAAGGACACTAGTATGAAAATGTATGATACTTTTTTCCTCATTCACTGTATATTGTTAATGTTTCAAAGATTTCAAACGCTAATATTGGAATTTGTAGTTGATAAAACAATTGATAAAATAAAAATATTTTATAGACCAACCCAAAATATTAGTAGACTAACCGAGCATATCCAACGCACTCTGGTGGTTGATAACTACAACGGCACCATTATTTTTAACCACATTTTCTTGACCTCGAATCTGCCAATTCACTCCAACCATCTTAGAAATCAGTCTGATTGACCATGATGTTCTACTGAAACCCAAATAAGGTCACAAAAGTAAATTATGATGCAAAATATACCACTAGCTAAGGTAAGAATTAAAGCATTCTGATACACGTTTCTTCATTAAAATTTTACATCAAACAAGATTCGGATAGCAAAAATTTCTGAAAGCAATTCCTGTAACCGAGATGACTATCGTTTTCCGATGCGTTATAATTCAAACTTCCCGCTCATTTAAAAACGAAACTCTCGTGGGTGAAATCGTGCTAAAAACGTTACCGTAACAGTCTTTACGGTATGATCATATGACATCTTCAATCTTGGCGCTTTGGCTCAGTTGTTGCACGTTGTTTACACGTTAAACAATAAAAGGTAAGGAAGGACACTGCTTAATCAAGAAGCCCACGGCAACCGTTGAGATGCAAGATTTGACTCACGTAGAGTATCGTCTCTCTTGTGAGTGGGTCATTTTTTCCTGTAATCAATGATACTTTTGCCATCAAGTAAAGTTCATTCAGTGGTTTTGTGTTTTTATAATGGAACACATTTTTTTTTTTCAATTTTCCTTAAAAGCGATTCCCACCAATATTTTGCCACTGAAGGTATATCAGTCTCATAAATCTACACAGGAAATAGCTGTTCCCTGATTTTTTACGTATCGATACAAAACCTTTTTGATTACAAGACGATTACAAATCTCTCTTTTAAAGCACCAGCCAGCTATCCATTACTTACGACTAACGTACGTTACGTGCGTACTTACTATCCGTTTTTCCAGCTACGAGGCTGCCATATCATGACAGGGATGAGGATGGTGGAAAAAAAGACCACGGCTGCCATGAAGAAGACGAATTTGAAATAGTAACGGAACACCTTGCTGATTGATATTAAGGCGTAAACAGAAACGACCAAAGACGCACTCCAAATCAATCCGTTTGAAACTGCCATATTCTATTCTGCCCTGAAAAAGGCGATTTAAAATAATAAATTAGCGTAAACACGTATAAGCATAGGGAAACGAATGGCGCATACGTTGTTTTTAAATCGGACTAGAATTTATAGTTCCAAATTGCAAAATGCAGTCCAATTATAAGTAAACTAGGGGGCCTGCCCCCTGACCGCTACGCGGCCAAACCCCCGGGAGGGCGCTTCGCGGGCCCTATCCGCATATGTAAAGCCAAAAATGTTCTTCCATTTTAATACACCATTTTGTGTTCGAGCTGCATCGATTTCAAAATTTTTGACGTAACACTCAGATTTGTAAATGATGAGGAATAGCTGGATTTACATAATTTCACAGTCCACTTACTGGAGAGAATAGAAATTCAGCAATCAAGTAAATTGACCAATGCCACAAATCGAAGCCGGAAGAATGCAGGAAAAATTGAGTTAAACCTTATACCTTGGACCTTGAACCTTGAACCCTGAGCGATGCACCGTTCCTCAACTCTTTGAATGAGGAGCCCTTCACGAGCTTTTCCATTGTTTTATTGTTTATTCGAGTCACTCAGGTAGAATCCCACACCTTGACGTTTCTAGCGGAAACGACATATCTCTCACGCTATTAACATTGGGCTTAAGTGACATGAGCTTTAAAAGCTCTACAACATCAAAAGTTCGGGGTTTCATAATTTTTTGCACATCTACATCTACTACAGTTGACATACATGTACAGATCATCCTTATCGGTCCGGCAGTTCGTCAGAAATAGTACTTCCAAGATTTTGCTTGAAGCTGTATAATATAGAAACGTAATACGTAACAAGGTGATGACCCTGTTTTTCAAATCCAAACAAAATCCAGATCAGATCGCATGAATGTAATAATGAATTTTCTTGTAAGATTTCTTCATTATCAACGAACGCACCACCTGCTTCAAAACATATTTTCAAAAATATCGATGTTTTATTGTCAAAGATGGCTTAACATCTATCTGTAGGTCATTCTTTGAAGTTTTGAAAGAGATGTGCCTCCCTTAACACCACTACACCCCTTCTCCAAGGCCAAATATTAACAAAAAATATAATTTTCCTCTATTTTTACTTCTACATTCACCTCAGCCTAACGAGGTATCGTGGTTTCAGTTTTGAAAGGAAGATATGATGCACATCGATGAAGGGGGAAGGGGGGGGGGGTGTTGAGTCAGCCTCTTGATGACTTAATTTGTTAAGAGATAGCATCATTTAGGTAGCTAAAAATTTCAAACTGTCCAAAAAATCTGGCGTAGACATGACTACCCAGTTTCGCCAATTTGCATGAGGTTTGGTGCCATGGTCTTTTAAATTTTTCCACTGAAGACCAGTCATCGGCGAATTGAATTTTCGCAGGATAAATCGTGATTTTTGCAGTTTTTGACTCCCTTTTCCGAAAAACGTTGAGCAAGATCAAGTTTACTTTTAAGTTGAGTGACCCAGAATGCAAAAATATGTAATTACCGGGAGAGAAATCGTTTCCATACATAGGTAATGATTTCTGATTTGGATGTAACCTCTCGGTGACGATCACCGCGAGTACTGGACAGCAAGTACAAGTGCCCTGGTTTTCGCATTTTATTCCTAAATTAAATTAATTATGAATAAATTATTCACATTTCAGATAGAAAGCGCCAGGAAGAAAATCAGTCTGATTTTGGCGATCCATTACCTCTCTTTAGTTCCATGCTAAGCTTAGTCTTGGTTCTTTTAATTATTGAAATTTTGTGATTAAGACCGTATGGTTATCAATAAGAAAAGGGATCAGAAATATTTTTGAAAAACGATTTCTCAACATGTGTACCGTTAATTTAGTGATATAGTTAAATTAGTTAATTAGTGAAATTGTCGGTATATAGTTCAAATATAGTTCCAAAAACTGTAAAAATATGTACTTCGGTGTTTATTTTCCAATTCCTTGCTCATCTTTTTTTCAAAGTATTGGAATTTTCCTAAACTTCACCAATATAAGGGAACCACTGCTGTGATATAGAAAACATACCAGCTATATACAATCACAATTACTTACGACTCTGAAGTGTCTACAATGTTCAATACGCACTTTAAGCTAAATTCCAATGCACTAGAGCACACACTTTGCTGTCTATTGGATCACCACACCCGACAACTTTGGAACAGCACCACAATTGATGTTTGAAAAACTTGAGGTAGTTAAGGAAATGAGAGACCGATGGCCAGCGTTTAAGACTGCTGAGCGTTCGTCTTTAGTGACGTCACAAATATCGGGTGTGCTAATCATGGGCTTGCAAATCCATACTAACCCACAGCAGCCCAGCGATGGTGAGATTAAAAGTCGCACAATGGTCCCGGAGTGAAAAACCGAAAACAACGAAAATAAAGGCTAATAACCACATGCCTGTAATTTTAGTATCAAGTAAGTCTAACTTTATTTTAAGGTATAGCTAAAACGAGTTTATTTCTATCGTGATCCATCGCCGGTACTTCATATCATTGATCAGCGCCGAAATCAGGCAGGTACATAGTTCAGTCTCCCATTTTTTTTCTAGATACCGAGCCAATTTTGAACAGAGTTTCTTTTCAAAGGCAGAATTTGAACTGAAGCGAGAATAATTTGGTAAGCTAAATCTTGATTCAGCATTTTAAAATGGATACGATTAATTATATACACAAAAAATATTTATTATTTTATAAACAGTAGTTGGACACAAGAAAGGACTTGCCAGCCTTTTTGATAATTTTACTACCAAGAAAAGGTGTCCTATTTTTTCTGTACTCTAGTCGTCGTCAGGTTGTTTCTACCAAATAGGCATATTGGTTTTTTGCTCTAACAATAAGTTGGATTTTATTACGGAAAGAATACATAACACATCAAACTTATCAGATTCTCAGATCATTGTACGGCAGAATATTTTTCAGAGAGTTTCAAGGATTTTTCAATTTTCATTTTATGAAGAACCAAAAATGTATTTATTTCACCAATTATTTGTCTATACTACTGTGGCAAAAAGTAATTCAATTATTTAAAAGTGAATTTACTCCACAAGTCGTCCATTTTACTATGTTTTACCCTAGAAGCATAGACCAGAAAAAATATCTGTAATCCCAATGGGCCTGTTGCAAACTTTTGCTAGAGCAGAATGAAGAGTTGTTTCCTATAGATAATGCCTCAAAAATCACGATGAGCGCATCGGCAAAGTCTGAAATGCACTCATAACTTCACAATCTGCGTAAGAAATTTGCGTTATTTTGAGCTTCCCGCTTCAAAAACGATACTACTGCACAGGTGAACATTTTGTTAGAGGAGTCGCTCCATCGTCGGCAATATTCATCATGGCCGACGCTTGCGCAGTTCCTCGCGTAATTCGAGGAGAGTTCAAGGTCAATTAAGGCGGGCGAGGAAAATATGAACGTAAACACGCCGATTGTTATATGGTTTATTCCTGTTCAGGTGTTATCTCGTCCCATCACACGTGTTTTGGCGGACTGGCGTCGGCCATGATGAGTATTGTCGCCAATGGAACGACTCCTCTAACAAAATGTTCACCTGTACCGTAGTATCGTTTTCGAAGCGGGAAGCTCAAAAAACCGCAAATTTCTTACGCAGATTGTGAAGTTATGAGTGCATTTCAGACTTTGCCGATGCGCTCATCGTGATTTTTGAGGCATTATCTGAAGGAAACAACTCTTAGTTTTGCTCTAGCAAAAGTTTGCAACAGGCCCATTATTTCTAGGAGGTTTCAAACAAGGCGGCTGGAAAAACATACGAAAACGAATTATTTTTAACCACGGTGCTTTAGCTTTTTATTTCGAGACAAGCAAGATATGGCTTTTGACCGTCTGCGCCTCGTGGTGCAACCCCCAAGGCACTTCGCTCCACAGGCATACTGCGTTAGGAGTGACTTTTATGATTTTAAAATACAGAGGAAGATGCGTGTATTTATCCAAAAATCATTTTCGACATAATGATTTTCCTATTCTGCAATTTTTTCATAGTGTGATAGAAATTCCAGTTGGCGCAATAGATAAAAAGTAACAAAATGGGGGGAGGGGACAAAACAAAAACTCACTACTACATTCACAGTACATACATAGCACCTAAGGACAAAACAATTAGCGCATGTGCAGCATCGTGCATAGCAAATACATTATCATTGGAAACGGTATAGAATTATTTCATCTCTTTTTTTTCTTCTTCTTTTTTTAAATGAACCATTTTTCGTTTGACTGGTCTATCTATTGTAATTGGCTGAATGACTGATTCATGGAGGTCTGTAAAGGGTATCCAATTCTGTTAACCGAAGGAATAATCAATTTTCTCAACATAATTATTGATGAAACTTCATCGATAAGGCCTAGGTTCCAATTGAAAAACTGATCTAAATACGCACGAACTTATGATGTCCATACTTCCACCGCAGCAGCCTACTGCAAGTGGTAAAAATCAAATGATATATTCTACCAGAGCGACTCTAATCTCAATTCAGGAACAGGTTTTTGAGCAAAAGTGGAGGTGCATTACGAATTCAGCTGGCTTAAGCTCATTCAAAATTATTAGCATCTTTTGTCGAGTAAAATTCTTCCAGTTTGGATGATCAAAGCGATGGATTTGAAATGGTAAATTACCGCCCCGCCAAATGCTAGTGAGGAGTAAAATTTTTAAGGAAGTTAACTGGACTTGCCACTTGAGACGAAGGAGGGGCTACAAGCTGGAAATATCGTTATCTAAAATTTCTGCACGGGGATTCATTCTTCCTATTTCTTTTTTTCCTATTCCCTTCCTCTGTGTTTTACATTTTTGAAGTAGAAAATAGCTTTATCATATTTTAGTTTATTTTATCAGATGTTTCCAAAACGTTTGGTGTTAACTTAACAATAATTCCAATAACCAAAAAAGTAGGTCTATAACGATTTATCTGAAATTTGGTTTCGCAAAAAGTCACTTTACAGCTTGGTGCAAGTGTATCAGCCGAAATAGAGCATAATGATGATTATTTTTTGGATTTTAGAGCTGAAATCGGAAGTGAAATACTATTCTCCCCGTCAAATAAAGATTTCCGGAAAATTCAAAGTTGTAAAGTTCTCCCAAATACCGAGATTGCTCAAGGAAAATTCAAATGGTGTATACTCGGATACAAACATGTCATTTTCGGATTTAAAAGTTGAAAGTACTCAAGATAAACCTCCAGAATGCCTTGGCATTTTTCCTAATTTTTACTGATATGAAAATTTCTTCCCCTAAAAGACAAAGTCTGTATGTCAATTTACTCTGTGTATACATCTTATTCGTCTTTCGTTGTACGTCTAAAATGAAGGGTAAAATATTAATATTTCTAAATAACTGATGAGACTTTTAAATCTTTTTGACTTTTCTCTATCGGAGTAAAAACGTCGGTGTATTTTAATCACCAAACAATTAAAATTTTATTTTTCAATTATGTATTGGGTGAAGAAGAAAAATCCAAATTTATTTTTCGCTTCAAGGTACGAAAATATATACTATAGGACATCCGATTGGCTAATTCTTACACTTCGCCACCACACAAAGAAGGGATTCATATGTGCATCATAAATTCATACTGATACCATCCAAAAGGAAAATTTGATGTACTACGTTAATTTCAAGTAAAAAGGAATATATTTGACAGGTGTAACTTGCTCGAATGAAAAATTTCGACGAGAATTTGTTATTATAAATGGAGGAGTTATGGAAATAAGGCATCTATAAAGCAGAAATAGGAGTAAAAAACTGGAATATTTTATTCTACCCATATAAAAAAGTGGGTGTGATATGATTTTCTTGTGTGTTTGTGATTGATGAATTGATTGATGTTGCACATCCAGGTACAAACAATTTAAGCAAAATTTCTACTAAAATACTCGCCACTCCTCATCTTTATCTTCGACAGATCCACCTACTCCTGAAAATGCAGATAGACAGACACAGCGTGGCCATAATGATCAGAAATTCAATCACGTGTAAGGTTTATGTAGACTGGACTGGAAGGAATCTCAGCCTGTTTGATCAGCACGTTTTCACAATGGATGTAAATTAGGTATATCCTGAGACATTTTTTTTTGCCTACATTATTAGAGCTACATAATATAAAGTAATTTTAAAATGCAGATTTTAACTTTATAATTTAGCACGCGGCACTTTTTTCACCATTTGGTGAACTGAGCAGTTTTCAGAAGGTTCGTGCGGGGTGAGAGTGGACCAATTCGGGGGGACGCTTTTTTTTAGCCCGTCGAAGTTTCGGGATTTTTATAGTGTTAGGTCCATTCCGTCTGTTCGGACCTACTTCTTTCCATTTTTTATCTCTCATTTCAAGTAAGTGAAAACACACGCTTTAACCATACAAGGGTAGACCCACTAGTTCAGTTATACACTAATTTGAGTAAAAACATTTTTAAATGTTTCACAAGATGCACGCCCAGCTATTATTTTCATCAACATTGTGATATCATATTAATCAAATCTCCTTTCCTGCAACTTTCAGTGTGTGTCTCAACTACTTTTTCTTTTACTTTTGTCTTGGTTTGATGAATTTTAAGAGAATATCTCCCATTTCTTATTCTATTTTAAACAAATTTTGGTAAACAAAAAGTTCCCTTGATTTTTTGCTTATTTTTCATCATTGACCGTCTCACTACATTTTACTTCATTTGAGCTCTCGTGTTTTCATTTGACACAGTGCCGTGCGAGTTCTGATCAGTGCGCCAGCTCTATATCGACGGTGAAACTACCAAACCACGTATCTCGTTTGCGGTGTTTAAAAATCTACGCTCGCATTTTATTTTTTTGAAGTCGACCAAATCAATATGATTCCTTGAAATTTTCACAGAATTTTCTCCGCACAAAGAGGAAAAATCACGAAAATTTTCAATACTAGACGTTGAGTAGTTTTTCATTTAAAAAATAAAGTATGACAGGAAGTCTGCGACGTCGCAAACCGAGATACGTGGTTTGGTAGTTTCACCGTCGATATGTTGCGGATTGACGTCAAAGCGTTAAAATGTCATTAGCATCAGACAGTGATCTCGTGTGCTTTTTCCTTATCTTTCAACAAAAAAAGCCCACCTATTATGTGCTCTTAGTAAAAGAGATTCTCCTACCAGCTTTCTAGTGAGCTCAACTAATCAGTTGGGTCCCCATAGAATTATTCGAGGGGCTTTCACTTGCGGGATCTCCGTTGTGTGCCGTACCTACTACTGGCATAGTGCCGTGCTAACGAAGAACGCCTTATGAACATTCGAGAGTTGCCAGATTTCCTCCGATAAAATCTTTATTTTTATCTTTATTTTCTTCTTCTTTTTTTATTTTTTCTTCTTTCTTTTTTTTATTCTTTTCTTTTTATCTTTTATTTTATTTTCTTTTTTTTTTCTTTTCTTTTTTTTCTCTTTATTTTTATCTTTATTTTTTTCTTTTTTTTATCTTTATTTTTGAGAAGAGTTACGCATATTTTTCCTGGAATTTCCAGATATTTGAAATTAAATTGCGGACACAATTGTCTGAGAAATTCGAGGAAAAATATACATAAGTTTACCAGAAAATTCTTTAATTTTTATTTAAGGGAATTTGGCAACGTCTGGAGGTTCATACGGCGTTTTTCCTTAGCATGGCATCGTAGTCGGAGGGCTCCCATTTTCCGATTCGAGTCCTGCCCGTAATGAGCTTGTTCAGCAATTCGTAATTCTTGCATTTTTGGAAACTAGAGAGTGCACAGAGTTCACAGGAATTTTCCCCGATTTTTTTGAGCAATATTAACCCACGAAATACGAGTCCAAAAGTCCGTATTTTGGGCTCCCATTTAAACGCGCGCCGCTTGGCCCATCTCAAAATGGCGCCCATTTTCTCCGTCCGGCGGTGGCCACACTTTTGACCCGGCGTGCCGGCGGGTACCTCTGCATGCCTCTGCCGTGTGTGGGTCGTATAAACAAACGAAGATTGATAACACAAATGATCCGAGCAACTCGAAATCTCTTAATATTAAATAATTTAAATCCATTTTCGACTTCAACCAAGCACTTGGCAATAATATTCATCGTATTTTACAACCAGGAGCCACGGCCTATCGGCTCATTTTAAGGTGCATTCTGAAAATCAGTGTTTACAAGTCCAGTGTCCAAACCCAGACTTTCTTCCTTTACTTTTTTTTGACCATTCTCTTTTCATTTTCGCCTCAAATCAAATGTTTAGCAGTTTCTTTGTCTTGAGTATGTGGTCCTGAATTCATTCAAGAGTTAGAAGTTCACCATTTATTTAGTATTATAGCCTTTTGACCTCTCAAGCTTTACCGATATGATCTCATGTAGTTCGAGGTTTCTTTGGCCCAAACCAAGTGATTACACATCTGATGTGTGTCTTATGGCTCTTCAAATTCGCAGTTTAGAACTAAATCAGAAACTACAGTTACTTAATCCAGTTCTGCTCTCTTGTTCAATGTTTGTCATAAGTGTTTGTTCGTGTCTGTTCTTTATAAGTGACCACTGTAGTGCATATACACAGTTATGCTATCGGTACAGGTATTATTTCTTGTTTTCTACAGTCAGGACTTTCTCTTAAGCGCAATAATTTACCAAAGAAATTCACCTAGTTGCGTAAATAATTTGGTGTATAGATATTCTGTTAATGTCTCCTTGCGGTGATGCAAAGTTTCTGAGATCTGTCATAAGTGGATTTTGCATTTAGACGGTCACTCTTGTCTGATAAAATTACTGCTCTCAGCAGCTTCAAATTTATACTTTGATCTCTGATTCATCACTAAATGACACTCGTGCGGTGTCATTTATCTTTAATCAGTTCAAAGCTATTTCGACAATGAATCATCAAAGGTCCGATCGAAGAAGGAATTTTCTGGTGAGTGCTGTGGCTGAACCGACATCTCAACTCAACTTTCAAAAGCATCAACTCATATAAATTTATCAGGAAGTGGTAATGGTAAGTGGAAATCATGGTAGTGCTCGCTTCTTTCATAAGCAAATTGTGCGCTCAAAATTTCAAAATCTACTCACCTGCATGTATATTTGAAGAGGAATACGACATGATATGTAGCAGGCTACACTTCATCTATGAATAATACATAAATTTGTCTTGAGAGCATTCTTAGGAAACTTCCACAATTTTTAGTTTTGTTCCTGAGAGAAAATTTTGAGATGACTCTGCTGGTATTCCCAGTGTCTTTTCAGAAATTTTGTACTTCATAGGTATCATCATATACTTAAGTATCAACAGACATTGTACAAGACATAAAATTTATTTGAGGATTCCTGCTATATGTTGTGTTTCCTGCAGCAATAAGGCTCATCATATTTCATGGAATGAAGTAATCAAAAACTACTTACCTACCTACAGCTTGGTCAGTTTCATTTCTTTCTATAGTGAAGAAAATGTTTTTTTTTCTCTCTATTTAAGAATTCAAGGTGAATCAAACCTGTCCAACAAAAATTTTAATAAAATCTCTTTGTTCAAAAACACCTAAGAATCATTTCAATGGTAAAGTTGCCGACGATTCTTGTTAAAAGTCCGAAAGTCTGCTGGTTTACTGAATTTCTCAGGTACAGACGAATGGAAGGATTTTGAAAAGACATAGAATTACATCCTCCCATAAGATAAAGTCAGGAACATGGTTAAGGTTATCTGGGGATGATATTTGTAACATTTCGTTGCATGATTTTATAATCGAAGAGAAACAGAAAGTCTGAAACTTTGTGAATCTACGTAAGTGGTTTTCTAGTTAGGCTATGATATTGATATGCTCGCTTTGTTATCAATTAATCTCCACAAAGGTAAGCATAATTACATAAACTGTTCCACAAGAGATGCGAATGTAACTTGTAATACCTAAGTGACTTTACAAATCTTACCTGTTAAACTACCAGCTGCCCGATTATTGAAACTATGTCAGCCCGACATGAAAAGACATAGCCCTATCTTATCCATGCAATATATCGGAATTTGATGTCTTGTCGGGTTGCTCTAAGCCTTCAATAATCGGCCTGCTGATGAGTTGCAAAATATTTCCACTTCCAGACGAATGATCATGTCTTGGTTCATGCTTTCAATAGTAGAGTTGTGATGTCGGTTCAGCCACAGCACTCACAAGAAAATTCCTTCTTCGATCGGACCTTTGATGATTCATTGTCGAAATAGCTTTGAACTGATTAAAGATAAATGACACCGCACGAGTGTCATTTAGTGATGAATCAGAGATCAAAGTATAAATTTGAAGCTGCTGGAGCAGTAATTTTATCAGACAAGAGTGACCGTCTAAATGCAAAATCCACTTATGACAGATCTCAGAAACTTTGCATCACCGCAAGGAGACATTAACAGAATATCTATACACCAAATTATTTACGCAACTAGGTGAATTTCTTTGGTAAATTATTGCGCTTAAGAGAAAGTCCTGACTGTAGAAAACAAGAAATAATACCTGTACCGATAGCATAACTGTGTATATGCACTACAGTGGTCACTTATAAAGAACAGACACGAACAAACACTTATGACAAACATTGAACAAGAGAGCAGAACTGGATTAAGTAACTGTAGTTTCTGATTTAGTTCTAAACTGCGAATTTGAAGAGCCATAAGACACACATCAGATGTGTAATCACTTGGTTTGGGCCAAAGAAACCTCGAACTACATGAGATCATATCGGTAAAGCTTGAGAGGTCAAAAGGCTATAATACTAAATAAATGGTGAACTTCTAACTCTTGAATGAATTCAGGACCACATACTCAAGACAAAGAAACTGCTAAACATTTGATTTGAGGCGAAAATGAAAAGAGAATGGTCAAAAAAAAGTAAAGGAAGAAAGTCTGGGTTTGGACACTGGACTTGTAAACACTGATTTTCAGAATGCACCTTAAAATGAGCCGATAGGCCGTGGCTCCTGGTTGTAAAATACGATGAATATTATTGCCAAGTGCTTGGTTGAAGTCGAAAATGGATTTAAATTATTTAATATTAAGAGATTTCGAGTTGCTCGGATCATTTGTGTTATCAATCTTCGTTTGTTTATACGACCCACACACGGCAGAGGCATGCAGAGGTACCCGCCGGCACGCCGGGTCAAAAGTGTGGCCACCGCCGGACGGAGAAAATGGGCGCCATTTTGAGATGGGCCAAGCGGCGCGCGTTTAAATGGGAGCCCAAAATACGGACTTTTGGACTCGTATTTCGTGGGTTAATATTGCTCAAAAAAATCGGGGAAAATTCCTGCGAACTCTGTGCACTCTCTAGTTTCCAAAAATGCAAGAATTACGAATTGCTGAACAAGCTCATTACAGAGAAATGGGAGAAACAGGAGACACTGCACCTTACTGTCCCTTTTTCAATCGATTGGAAGGAAGGGGGGAGGGGTTTGGTAGAAATGTTTTATACTTGATATTGATGTCATCTTGATATTACTTTTATTCCGTTTCAATTGTCTTAATTTTGTAAGCAGTGCCGGCAATTTTTAAGTAATTTATTTCATATTGAACTACGAAAACTGGTGGAAAAGTAATGCCTCCAAATTCATAACTTTAGGGGAGAGGGGGAGTGGCTTGACAAAAACTAAACAAATGCTTTAAGAGGAAATTTTCAGCTTTATATTGGTTTATCAAGCTCTTAAAAATCACAATTTATGCCGCTACAGCGTTGCAAACTGTCAGAGTATATATTTTGCTGACAGGTTAAAAATATCATGCGCGGCTGATAAGTCCCTCCAACATTTGTGAGTCTTATTAATGAAGCAAATTTTGGGAAATCTCATCAAACTTTAATGCGGTTAATCTAAAGGTGAAAAGTTCAACCTGAATTATGCTAAAAGCTGTTTTGACAGAAAAGTTTAGGTCAAAAGTCATATCGTATCGTGAAGTCTGTCTTTTCATCCTGTTTTATCATGCAGCAGAATTTTTCCATTTGCAATTTCCACGATTTGAGTGTAGGGTGCTAAACCCTTCTGGATCAAAATTTCAAATACCAATATTATTTTTTTTTTTTTTTTTTTTTTAATGACGAATAACTTGACTCTACAATCTCGTAATAATTTTGCACTGAGTCATCAGGCAAAGCAGCAATTAATGTCATAAAAGTTGACCATATTACTTTTGAACCGCATGATAATGTGATGCGATATCTGAAAAACTGTCGCAAGTGAAAAAAATTACAGTATAGATACCTGTCACTATTACATTTACGTTTTCCTTTGATTTATCAATGAACAACCTACCTCAAACACGTCCAGTAACGCTATATAATTTCATGAATTGTGATTTTTTTAAAGTTTATGGAACATTAAAAAGTCAAGGGCGGGCGTCTCTCTCAGTAATTTATTATTCAGTTTTTGCCAACATGAATTTTGTTGAAGTTACAAGTAAGCCGGGAGGCATTCCTTTCCAGCCACAGAATTTTCCAAAAATTCCACATTTTTTAACTGTCGAAAAAATCAAAGTCCGAGATTTTCCGAAAAAGGCCCGGGAAACGATCAAGTTATCAATGAAAACGGGAGAAGACCCAAAGCTTGGTGGTCTCTGCTAGAATCTCTTTATGGAGAGAGTTGAGAGAACGCTGCTCATGGATGTCACAAACGGAAATAAAGATTACACAAAGCGGACGTTTTATTGTGATCTTTGATCAACCCATTCCCGAATTCCTGTCTCCGTTCCCACTCTCATTTTATTTGTTCCTTGCCGCATCCCCAGTTCCCCGGTCCATTCCAGTTTATAATCTTTGCAATTGGTAAAAATGTAATCTTTATTACCGTTTGCGACACTGTGAAGGCCTAAAATAAGGGAACCAATCAGAAATGGATTCGCATTGTCTTTACTTAAAAGGATTTCTCACGTATTTATTAAAGGGACTCTAGCAGTATTCGAAACTCACCTTTGAGTTTTAGGAGCCATGTGGCGCGTGGCGCATCAAGCCCGATTTTTAGGCGCCATTGAAGATTTTATAGGGGCCAAATTGACTTTTTGCCCATATATTACGGCGCATTTAGTGAAAAATTAGACGCAAGACGTTTTCATAACAGAAGTAGTGAGCTAGAACTAGCTGTAACTTGGGGAAAACAAAAGCACAAATGATGAAATCGTGAAGATAGAAAAAGCTTTCACCTGTGGTGCTGAAAATTTCGAATCATCACCTGATATAAAAATTCAGATTTTTAGGGGGGCAATTTTTAGGGGCCACGTTGGCGCAAAGCCTTCATGTTTTAGGCGCCTTGGCCGATTTTTTAGGCGCATTTAGCGCGTTGGCGCCTGTGAGTTTCGAACACTGGACTCTAGTCTCTGCTTTTTTACAGTACCCATAATTTGTCTTTCTTTTCCAGAATGACAGTATTGACCTCGTCACCTCTCAAACGCATCCCTTCGACGCGGCCACCATTCACCCTGGGTGAGCTGAAGAGAGCAATCCCCCGCACTGCTTCCAGCGATCCCTGCCGCGCTCCATGTATTACGTTGCAACGGACGTAGGTGCTATACTCCTGTCTACCTATCTCGCCACTTTCATTCCTCTCCTGCCACCGTTTCTTCAAGTGATAGCTTGGCCGCTTCACTGGACAGTCGCTGGCAGTTTCATGCTCGGTGCTTGGCTCATTGGTAAGACACTTTATCATTGAAAAAGTAAACCCTAAGGGTCTACTTCCGTGCTAAGGAA
Source organism: Bemisia tabaci (assembly GCF_918797505.1). Taxonomy (NCBI): domain Eukaryota; kingdom Metazoa; phylum Arthropoda; class Insecta; order Hemiptera; family Aleyrodidae; genus Bemisia; species Bemisia tabaci. The sequence goes on from NC_092795.1 coordinate 35,281,409, forward strand.
GAACGCCGTATGAACCTTCAGACGTTCCCAAGTTTCCTCTGATAAAAATCGAATTTACTGGGAAAATTGTGAATAGTACTTTCCAAAATTGTCGGACATTTTTTTATACAATTTAATATAAAATATTTGAAGTAGTTGTTTTTTTCGCTATTATCAGGGGGCAGTGACATTGCTTTTTTTAAAATCATTGAAACCGCAATTGTTTGTGACGGTTCGTTCGTTATGCTTGAATAAGAGTCACAACTATCGGAAGGAAACGAGAAAATTTATGCATGTTCTGTATAAATTTTCTACTTCATTTTTTATAAACAGAAGGGACGGAAAGTACTGAAACTGTCTTATATTACTTCGTGTCCCTTTCTTTACCCTAATCTGTGAGTTTCTTCTGTCTCCTCTGATTCCTCTCGCCTCTGGTGATTTATTACTTTTTTCCTTTCGAAATGAAGCCTTGTATTTTTTTTATCATATTTGAATGAAATTTAAGAATAAGAACTAGAAAAAAAGAAGAAGAAGAAAAATCTAGAACGTTTCGAGGTGGTCTCAACTCCCTCCTCGACCAGAAAACAAAACAAAAAAAATTATAAATTATAAAAATGAAGAGGCCCTGAAACCCCTATTTGCGTTGGACCGTTTTGCGGTTTTCGTTTTGTGTCTTTTCTAGTTAAATTATTCGGGCTATATTTGTAAATTATCTTCATCTTTAAGAATAAAATGGTAGTCCCAATACTAAAATACTTTCCCAATTTTTGCTTACAGGTCATGATTGTGGCCACCATGCGTTCAGTGACTACAAGTGGCTCAATGATGTCATCGGATTTTTCCTTCATTCGGCAATGCTTACGCCTTATTTCTCATGGAAATACTCGCACACGTCGCACCACGCTAACACGGGATCCACAGAGCGACAGGTCGTGTTCTTGGTGAAAAAAAAGGACGCCCTCCCGTGGCATGCTAGGTAAGAGCAGCGAAAAGGATAATTTTCAAACGTTTTGGACGGACGACAAAAAAATCAAGAGCAGCTAATGACGCATAGGTTCATCCCAGCATGCACTTACTGCTCTCTTCGCTATCACGACATTATAGGCAAACAGTCAGGTAGTATTTAAAATGCTTCGTTGCTATTCGTTGAGTTCGAATAATCGCGCGAAACAAAGTGTGGCCGGCGTTAAAAGTACATCAGCGCCTGCAAGACTTTAGGAATACTTCACGCATTGCGCCAAACGTTGCGCGGCATATTAGCGCCTACAAGACTGCATGAATACTTCTCGCATTGCGCCAAACGCAATGAAGTCGGTCAGTTGGCGTGAAACGCGTACTATAGGGCCTACAAAAATGTAGGAATGCCGTAGGACTGCGTGTAATCACTCATGACTTTCTGCTCCAGTCTTTAACATAATTAAAGGTGAAATAACACTGACATTTGACACGTCATTTTAGGGATCTCCAAAACTCAATTACATGTCTAATTCCCTATGAAGGAAAACTCAGGAGAGCTTTAAATTTTCAAAATAGGAAAGCTCTCGAGTAAGCGAGAGGACTTTGAGTAAACGTCATTTTTATAATGGCGATTAGCCTATACTGTTCTATACCTTAAGTTGCTTGTAAAACTCGCTCTGATGTCTGTAAGTGAAAGAAAAATCTCAAAACTTGGACCACAGCCCTTTGCCTACTGATACGCTCATGATATATGAAAGCGTGCTTTATCAGATTGCACAAAAACGTGCAAAAGAGAGTAACTATTCAACGCATTAGGTTTGTTTTTATCTAATAGTCTACACCCTCAATCCGTTCTGTGCGTACATGTTAAACATTTTAAAGTAAGGGCAATAAAAAAATAATTTTTTAACATGTATGCGTTTTACAAATTCTTCCAATTTACCTTTATTTAGGAGGACCGCGCGTCCACATTTCACCTAAATTTGTCTACTTACCTATCAGCTCCATTCAGATAGACATGTTATGGTCTTAAGTCAAATTTCAGTGAGTGTAACATATATGCTGAGGTTATATTTTGGTTTTAACACAATTCTAAGCTAAGCAATTATCGTTGCAGATACACGGACAACCCCCCACTTCGGGTCCTCAACTTGACGATCTCCCTCTTCATTGGCTGGCCGTTGTACTTAACTTTCAACGTTTCCGGGCGCACCTACGATTCCTTCGCGAACCATTTCTACCCTCAGGGTCCCAACTTTACGCGCCGCCAGCGCGCCAAAGTTCTCCTCTCCGATTTGGGCGTCACATCGGTCGCTTACGCTATCTACCGGCTGACTCTCTCAACTAGTCTATCATGGATGCTCTGCATCTACGGTCTACCGCTGCTCTTCGCCAACGCATGGATCGTTGCGATATCCTACCTGAACCACATCCACCCCGCACTACCCCACTACGACGAGGGTGAGTGGGACTGGATGCGGGGCACCATGTCTACCGTCAACAGGGACTTCGGGTGGTGGAACTACTTTTCCCACCATATTACGGACGGCCATGTCGCACATCACTTGTTCCCAACGATGCCGCATTATCATGTGATGGAGGCCACAGAGGCGATAAAGCCAATTTTGGGCGAGTATTATTTGCTGGACCGGACGCCAGTTTGGAGGGCTTTGTACCGAGAGACCAAGGAATGCTTGTTTGTGGCGCCGGAGAAGGTTCGAAAAGGAGTTCATTGGTTTGGGAGTCTAGTAGAGGAAAAGGCTGGGTGAAGTTAAGCTATGATCAGATTAAGTATACATCTAATATACTGTACTATACCTGTACCTGTACCTGTACTATAATACTAATGAATGATATTTTTCACGAGAAAGAAGTGCCGCGCTAAGTCGGAATTGTATTTTATACTTGCAATAAAGAAGCAAACTGTCATTATATTATTTACTCAGAAATAGTCATATCGTACAAATTTATGTTTAAATATAGATCCTACTACGTCATCGGAACTTGACGTCTCAATTTTTTATGGAGACATCAATTTGCTCATTAAACCAAAATGCGTACCAGGGTTTCCAGTGGCGTGGCGTGAATGATCGATTTTCGATGCTTCCCAATTTGAAGCTATTGTAAAGAATCGATTATTAAGGTGTTCGCTGCGAACACCCTGTTTATCGATCCTTTTCCATATGTTTCAATGGCAGATCAACCGATATATCGCAAAGCACGCCACGCCACTGTTTGCGACATTGTAGGATTTTCTGTTGGACTTTAAGTGATCGGCCTGGAAAAAAATTTGTGCGAAAATAATTACTTTTTTAACTAAATAAGTTAAAAAATGAATATTTAGCAAAGATTTTGGAACGCCACAATTGAAGTCATATCTGTATAGTCTCAGCGTCGATCTATATTGTCAATTTAGTGTCACGATTGCACAGCAATATCAAATTCTTCGCTTGACATTAATGCTGCTTCCAATATATTTGTGTACGTAATAAAAGAAGAAGCTTGGGTTTTTATTACTGTGAAGGAAATTGATCAGTCATTTGACTGCGCAACAGATATTGACGAGCACCATCTCATTTTACGTGAAAAATGGAAAAATCAAAATGAGACGCATGCCAATAATTTTTCTAAACTCAGAAGTCCCAGAATGTAATTTCTACTATTTTTTTTTAAAATATCTTCAACGAATCCTCACTAAGCACCTTAGCTTTTTATTAATATTATTAGGCGTATGATTTCTCTTTTAAAAGTGTATGTGATATAGTTCCTATCGAAATATGTATCTTCTAATAATTGCAATGCTGAAATGTAAGAAAAGACGTGACCATGTATAGTACTTGTTTACAAGCTCGGGGCAGTCACCCTGATGACTCAACTCCCAACCCAACGTTGAGGGTTAAGTTGCAGAACCAGCGTTTGAATTCGTTTCAACCTGCTTGTTTGTTTTGGAATAAAGAAATATGACTTTTCTGCTCATTATGATTTTTATGTACAAAATGTACTTTTATTGATAATTATTTTTTGAGTGGTTGAATAAACATGTTTCCTTAATACTGTAAAATACACCGTTCTTTGATGGATATAATTTTGTGAGTGCCTATGACCTCTTTTTTATGGATAATTAAGTATACCAAGAACAATGGATGGAGATAGGTATCCGTAGTAGCACAAATATGTAAAATTTACCACCAAAAAAAAGACGTAAAATAGACCAAAAGTGAGATGCCAATGTAGGCTTTTTTGACAAGAATAATTCGTAAGAGTTCAAGTTTTTTGAAGTGAGAAGATCGAGTTTTTTCACGAAAGAAGATCAAGTTTCTTTACGCAAAAATTTATACGTAAAAAAACTCGTGCATGCTTCCTAAAATTGACTCAATTGACCCATCGTAGGAAAAAAATTATTTTTCACATATTTGGGACGCCAATTTTTTGGTTTTCGTAACAAAAATTTTACATAAAAAATAAATGTTCGAAGAGGTAAAAAAGAAAAAATGCTGATTTTGTACGTGAAGAAAGTCAGACAAAAATACAGAGACGACAGTTTTTATGTAAAAAATCGAGGTTTCATTAGGAAAAAAATCTGTTTCCCTTGCATTTCTCTCTAACCTTTTTTTTACGTCCAGGAACAACGATTGTTTACGTAGGAAAAATATTTTCTGACTTTTTTTGACGTAAAAAATCGCAAATTTTTTACACTCAGATCTCAGTCCGATTCCCCAATTTTTTTCACGTTTTTGATCAAATTTTTTTTACGCTAAGTTCTCCACTCTACTTTTTTACGAGTTCTTTTACATACATCTTCCATGCTCGTAAATTTACCAGTTGTAATTTTGTTTACGAATTATATTACAAAATGTGCCACTAGGGTCCTTAAAATTGTTCACAAATTTGTATGTATTAATTTTTTTATTGTTTTCCATCACAACAATATTAAATCTATTAAAGTTGATTTGTTTGATTCAGGTGTTTTAACATTGAGCCTCTTGTGCTAGTCACCTGCTTTAACAAAATTCCTCTTCACTAAAATCTCATTTTTTGTCAAAAGCTCCTTAATACTTCAGTAATTTAGTTTTGCGTTTTATTTTTGATAACGATATAATAATAATAATAGGTCTAAGGACATAATTCTGTTTGGCCATCAGAGAAACCTAATCTTACCTCTCGGGTATTTGGTCCGCGGCCCAACTTCTTCATCAACAATTTATATACCGAATAAAGCACAGTGAAAGTCGTTAAGTCAAACAACGCTTATGACGAAAATCCGCTCAAGTCGAAATTATCTTCGGTTCCGGCGGGTCAGTTCGACGTAACGAACTTTTACTGTATTTGAATTTCTTATATTTAGGAAGTATCTTTTATTCTGGAATATTTTGAAGACGCAATTTTCTAATGTAACTAACACCTGTCTGGATTGTCCGCGGCAACACAACATCTGCGAGAACCGTCGATACATGTTTCCCCTTGTTTATTTTTAAAAGGAGATAATGCGTCGACAACACTCATTTTTGAGTGAAGTTGTAAGTAATGACGAGGAGTTAGTAATCGAAGGTCTTAAATGGTATGGAAATTTACGACCGGTCTCATCAGTAACAACGCAGCTGTAACTTAATCAAACATTGAAATTATGATAATGAAAGAGCCTGATAAACAGTGCGACGCAATAAGATATACTCCGGTGAACTCTGACTTTCGCAAGTCATGAATCATGCAAGATGAGGCTAATTTGAGCTGAGCTAAATGTTTTCACTCTGATTATAAATACTTCAAAATTTTAGTTAAGAACTGGCTTAGCTAAATTAATGCAAAAAATTGGACGCATTAAACCGAAAATATTTTTTGAGCCCCCAAACGAACTGCATGCTAAAGTTTTAAAAATAAAAAAATCTTGAAAACCACTTCGTATCCCTTACCGATTGACAGAATTTCATCGAAATAACATTTGAAAGAAAATTCGCCAAGTCACGAGAAAAAAATCCCTTACTCAATTTCCAGGAGAAAGAGCACTCCTGCTTACACCCACCGCTGGGTCAAAAAGTCGTCCTTAAGATGTGTATCTAGCCAGCATATCGATATGATGAAACTATAAAAACGCCCTGTCCTTGAAGCTACGTTGCAAATTCCTGTCACATTTTAGTTTAATCTAAAAGACTGTCACCATCGACCGATCATGATTGCAGTAAGTACCCTATAATTCATATTTGACATTTCAATAACATTCACTAAGAAGTCCATACAAGTTTGTTCTCCTATGAAGGCTCGTGAAAAAGTAGAACGGTTTTAAGAGAAATTTTTGAAACACGACAGAGCAAAAACTCGCTCTTCTGGTATTAAAGTGGGTAACCAACTAGACGACCGATTTTTAGGTAAAGCGCTATGCACGATTTCAAAATTTTTAGTGCTTTCCTAGCCATTGTTTCGTTTTATATCTAATCAGAACGTTTGATTGAAACATGTATTGTAGTATTGACAAAGTTTTTTCAATCGTGTTCCGAAATCCGAAATTTTTGACGATCCATCCCAATTTTTTTTCCAACGATGTTGTCACAGGAAACGACCTTAGAAAATTTTAAAATTTGTTTGAAAAGATTTATCATTTAGATGATTGGGATTTACTTTACAGTTGCACCCATTAAATACGGGTGAGATTTCATCCGACGAAAAATTTTTTTACGCCTACGCGATGCTTTTTACTTACGCCCTGCCTGAACACGCTTAATTTCTACTGACGTTGAAGTTGCAGACCTTCTGACTGAAAATTCATGGGGCAGAAATTTGGGTAGACTTAATTGAATGGAAAATTCTTCCGAGCGTTACGTAACAAGCGAAACGGCATACTCTCGAGAAACTTACCCCTTTCCCATCCAATACTGTGAATTTAACATGGCTGCTCAACCTCGAATTATATAAAACGAATGTAGAGATGAAAATGAGATGGGAAATTGAGATGGAATTACTGTCTTGATTTAGACGGCAGTTTCATTCAAACATTTCCGGAAAGTATCTGCAATATATAATAGTTGATACTAATTTCAAGAATGTGAAATTTATGCAGATCAATGGCTAAAGTACCAAACTACGTTTCTCAATTGCGGTGTTACAAAATTTCCGCTTCTATTTTAATGGTTCGAAGAGAGACTCTATAGCTCAAAATTGAGGGGCCTCGAGGACAAGGCAAGTGAGTGCAATTTTTTTACAATTTTTACAAGGTCTTCTCGCATATTTCTGTAGGTGAACTGGATTACAGATATACAGCAAGAGAGAGTAACCTAAGTCTTGTGTCATGCAATATAATGGAAAGTAAAACACAAGGTCACGCAAGCAGTTGGTTACTTTTTTTTTGGTGATAGTTTTCTAGTTCCAATGTGCTCACTCGCAAGACGCAACCTCAGGGTAACAAAGCAGGGGGGAAAACACGAGCACATAAGTTCCGGAGAACACTTTCTTCCCCTGATGTCTCAGAGTAACCTACGGTTTGGGTCGAATTAACACAAAATTGTGTTAAGCAATCGAGTCTTTTGCATTGATCTGGCACAAAAAAGTAACACTGGACACGGGGAATTTTTAACTGCGCAGCTACAAATTAAATGCCAGCGAGCACTGTGCTTAAATGTGTGATGAGGAAAATATAAACTTCGCGTGAACGAATGAATTCAAGATATTTAATACGTACGCAACGTGATTTTTGTGTCACTTTATCCTGAAACAGTGTACTTAAGCGGTTGCATTCATTTTGTGGAACAGACTGATTCGCATAGAATATCTCGGTATTTTGGAAACGGGGGAAAATCATGCAAAATGCAAAATTCATGAAATTCCGTTCGATGAATGAGATCTACTTTCTCACAGAGTGATCGGAATTTCACGAATGACCAATTTTAAATCGATGAAATGTAATTCCCCTGCAGTCTGGTTCATTTTTCCTGTTTCCATGCAGATCCTCGCTAAAATACGAATTGAAGCACTTAAACTGGGTTGGGCGCGGACTCTCTCTCCTTGCTGTCTATGTGGGTTTGGGGGGAAACCTCTGAGTCGTAAAACCTAATTTCCATCTGGGGAAACATACGTTTTCGCATTTTTTTTTTTTTTTTTTTTTTTTTTTTTTTTTTTTTTTTTTTTTTTTTTTTTTTTTGAGTATGGTGCTGAAATCGAAAGCCATCATTACGCCTGAATTTACAGAAAATTCCCATCCTATGGCAAAAACAACGCTTTTCCAGTCATGCATCAAACGATTTAACATTTTTTACGTTTTTAACTTTTTTTACGTCCACAGACTTTTCGTCCACAATTTGTACGTCCACAGTTCTAAAGCCCACAATATTGTTAAGTTCATTACTTAAACGTCCACTAACTTAAGTCCACAAATGTAAAGTCCACTAAAATCAAATTCAAGCGTCATATTTTAGTCCGTGTATAAAATTATATTGACAATATCGAAATGAGGAAATTAAGAGAGAATGAGGTGTTGTTATCGTAACTCATATTTTAAATGAAATGTTAATTTCTTCTTTTGATTCATCTTTTCAAACTGTCTTTGGTAAATACTTGGTTTCATTTTTATCCTTGAAATTTCCCATATAAAATATGCCTTAAATGTACATTCTTTTTTTTAAATGAAATTGATTACTTCATTTTAAAAACATTTAAATTTTTAAAATGTGGTAAATATTTGTAAAACATTTTCCAAGCAATGGCATCGATATGGATCTTAATGAGCCGCAGTTGTGATGAAAGGAACTATACAAAAATTAATAAAAGAGGGAAAAAAACTAAGAAGCACGAATTTTTTTGTTTTTAACTTATTTGTACATCGACCTCCTTGAGTCAAATACGTCCAATTTTGAGCGTTTGGTTGCGCTTACACCACGCTGCAGCACAGTAAAAGCCCAAAACATAAAAGAACAAATTTGAATGCTTTGGAAATCATTAAATTTGATACGGAACCACTATTATATTTACAAAAAACACATAATATTTTCCAGTAGTGCATATTTCTTTTTCATCAATTTAAATTAGAATAATTCATGTAGAGTTTTCAAACATTTCAAAATTATGAGTTGAAAAACGCTGACTCCACGAGTTTAAATATTAGAGCCTAACACAGAGCGGAGCGGCGTGTTGGCAGCGCAGAACGCGCACTGGCGCCTACAAACCTAACGGGATACTTCACGCATTGCGCAACGCGTGAAGTATCCCGTTAGGTTTGTGGGCGCCTTTGAGCGTGTCACGCTGGTTGCCTGCCGCGCCGCAACGCTTTAAGCAACTATTTCGCGTCAGAGGCGTTGCACAGTATCCTACAAGATTGAAGGCGCACGAAATAACTACTTAAAGAGGACTTTCAATTTTGACTGCATTTGTTACTGAAAAATGTTTAATTTGGCATTGCAGCGTTTCCTAGGCTCCCGCTTTGGTTTTCATCTTATCATATCCGTACAGTGTACACATGAACATATGTTTTTATCTGCTCTTAGAGTCTGTTCTTTTTCATGACTTGATTCATGAATGAAATGTTTTTAAGAATGAAGGTAGTAGTAGTAAGCATTTATTTTTGAGGTGGTTCCTGTCATTTAAATGAGAAGAAAAAAATGTGGACATAACATGTCCACAATTTGGACAATTTTGGACATATTCATGGTTGGACATTAAATCATGTGGACTTAATAAAGTCTGGACTTAACGTTTAGTGGACATAAATAGCGGTGGATATTTATTTAATGGACAAAAGGTAGGTGGACATAAAGTCCTGGAAGCGTTTTTAATACGATAAAAACAAAATAGCGGAAATAAGGCTAAAATCACACACAATGGACCACTAGACAAGGTACGAATTTCAGCATTCTGATACATGTTCCTGAACCAGAATTTCACGTAAAATACGATGCGCACAACGAAAATTACTGATATTAACTCCTTACAAAGATAATTAATCATTCTTGATGCGTAAATTCCAACCACCCGCTCATGAAAACTTAATGCTGTACGTAATTCACATCGCGCGCTAGACGTTATCATGACAGTATCTGCGACTTAAAAATCTGGTAACCTCAATTTTGACGCTTTGGCTCAGCTATAGCAAATTTTTTAATAATTTGAACAACACATGGTGGAAAATGAACATTGCTCGATTGAGAAGCTGGCTGAAACCGTTGTAGTGCAGAATTGGACTCGCGTAGAACTTTGAGTTTCTTGTGAGCGGACAGTTCAAATTCCGCATAACCATTGTTAAATACAAACGTTAATATCTTCGATAGGACTTAGTTTCAGTAATATTCGTTGCGCTAATCGTGTTTTACGTGGAATTCTGGTTAAAAAACATGTATCAGATCACTTAAATTCGTACCTTGTCTAGTGGTCCATTACGCAGGATATTTCCGTGTCTCACAAGATCATTATCAAACGCTAAAAATATAGTATAATAAATATGAAAAGGAAATTTTATTTTCCCAACAAAATAGTGTGGACCTACCGCTTATTTACGACCTTATTAATCAATAAATAAATTTCCAGTAAATTTCCAGCAAATTTTCCAATAAATCAAATTTTATCCTAGCTGTAAAAAGCTATTTTTTCCTAAGAAAGCTTTTATCTTCTAAGAGCAGGTTAAGAACAATTCGATATGTATGCTTGACACTTTACACCAATGCCACATACACGCAATGTAAATTTGACGTGCTCCCTATAATCCTACAAGATTTACTAATTTTAATTTCCAACTATGAGCTGGAAATTTTTCTCACGCAGAGTTTTCGAGAATTTTTCGGGTAGCGATTTCCTCCCTCAGGCCCAACCCCGTTCCCAAAGAGACAATTTTCTAGATTTCTCCGCGGAACAAAAAAAAAGTCCCTTCCTAATTTCTAAGAATGTTAGCGGGGTTCGCACAGAATTTCGCGTGAATAATTGATCTGGCAGAAGATGTGTTCGATGACTTTCGAAGGAAATCTGGGCGTCTGAGTGTGAATGAAAATGCAGATGAATTCGTATTTAAAAAAGAACCTAACTTTCTGAATCTTTAATTTGGGCAGTTCCAATATTCGATAATTGATTCAGCCTTTCCTTCGGTTGAATGGAGCATCTCTTTTTAAATTTTCATGCGATTAAGGTAGTTTTTCCTCAAAAAAATTTTAAGTTTTAAAAAGAAGTTGCGAAAAATTTCGGGTCATTCCCGCAGTGGCACAGGGTGCGGATGGAAAGCGAGCAGCGGAATACTCTGTAGGAAGAGTTTTTTACGCAATTTCATTCAGTTTATCTAAATAGCTTTCATCAGAGTATCAGAGACGTAACGGACGTTAACGGTTTGTGGTGATAAAAGTGAAGTCTGTTTTTTTTCCATATTTACGACGAAACACTTGATTTTTTTCCGCGCTTTTTCATTTTTATCATTATTTTTCAAAATCAATTTATTTATCAGTTTTGCAACTTAAAGGCTAAAATTTGCCCAAATTTGAGGAACAATTATAGGTGCTATTTATTTTAAAGTATTAATATCGTTATTCCAATGATATGGAAATTCTAGCTTGAAATTTAAGGTTTTTTTTGTACAAAAATTAATTTAAGAGTGCGCGTCCATCCACAAACAGAAAAAAAGCCGAGGCAAGTTTTTTGCGAACATTTCTACGCACTGAGGTGAAATTTAGTAAAACTTGGTGAAAGTTTGGAGCGGATTCTCACATTTCACGTAAGTTGGTTTCCAAATATTATTTTTCCTTTTTTCATGTTTTGTTTTCGATCGGAGGGATCTGAATTAAATGCGCTTCATGACTCTTAACATATATTTAACACTTTAATATTGTCTATACGGCAGTCTTGTTTAACAGTCACTACTCTTGTTCACACCATGGCTACAAGAAGATGGAAAACATTATTCGATTTTTCAGAGCTCTGTCAGCAATTGATTGTTTTTAACAACATTGATGTTGGATTACCTCCTTTTTTCGATACTTGGAATTTCTTAAGTAGGGCCTTTGCGGTAATTTGAAATTAGTGGCTTTGAGCGCTCATCTCATTCAATGTATGTATGTACAAGAATGATTTTACGCGAGAATAACGAGACTATTTATTTGACGTGACCCTTATTTAAACTTCATTCAGGCGCTGGGTGTAGAAAGGGTATTTTTTGGTTGCGGTGTCTCAGATTCTCAGTTGAATCAGTGAGAACGAAAACACACAAACTCGGTAACGCGAAAATGCTAAATTTCCTTAAAGACAGGTAATTTTCATGAAGGACATTGAAGTTAGCGCATATGTTCCAACTTGGACCTTTTAAAGTGTCAATAAGTGCTTGTCTTTCGGCAGCAAAAATATTTTTCTTAAACTACCTTCTCCACCTATTCTGCAGTTTTGTGTGTGTCTTGATTAATTTCATTTTTTCGAGTTGGTGTGCTTTCGTTCTCACTGATTCAGTTAACGTTTCATCCATTATATGATGGAAGCGAATTTGTGGACTTTGTTGGAAATTTTACTGAAATTTTTTTATGATTTTACGATGTCGAAAACTAAAAATTTCAGAGAATTCTCTAAACAGTATCCTCTCTAAGATATAAAGTAGCAGTAAAGATTCTGAAACATCGCAACCAAGAAATGCCTTTTGTACACCTCAACTGTGTCAGCGCATGAAGATATATCCATCCACATAATAAACCCCATTTTTTAAAATTTATGAAGAATCATAGTCTTTGCCTCCTAAAATTTCTCTCTTTCTTGATTCTGTAGGTTCGAAAAGAATGGGCGTGCTTTTCCCTACTGACTCAGTTGACGTCAACGGTAATTGCCTGACCCCTGAACGGGCTCCTGCTGCTAAACCACCTTTCACGCTTGCCGATCTCCGGAAGGCTGTGCCGCCACACTGTTTCGAACGGAACCTCTTACGCTCTTTCAAATACGTCTTTTATGATCTCTCTGCTCTCTTTGCTATCGCATACGCAGCCAGTTTCATCCCCTTGCTACCCCTCAGGCTGCAGTATGTCCTCTGGCCTACCTATTGGCTCGTGGCCGGCACGCTTATGCTCGGCGTTTGGATATTAGGTATGCTCTATTCTATCAATAAGACTTCCATATTTAGATGTGCTGCAACCGCATAAACAGAAGAAAAAAGTTAAATCAGAATGCATCTGTAGCGATGAATGACTTTTATGACATTTTCAATGAAATCATGGGAAAAAGGTATGATAATTTCAATTTTGTTCCTGGCTGATTATGGTGCCGGTCAGAAGTGTAGTTGTGCTCGCCAAAAGTATGGTTAGGTCAGCCAGAAATGTGATGGAATCAAACCATACCTCTAACTGATGCAATTGCACTCCTGACCAATGCAAAAAGCAGACAGGAATGTAGTTGAAATAATTATCATTGCTTTTTCCCCCGTGAGATGTAAGGATTTCTAGTAAAACTCCCCATAGAGTAAATTTTTCAAAAATATTTAAGAGTGATATTATTTTCAGAATCGCTGTTAAAGTTTACACGTTTTGTTATTCCTACCGTTGCATGCCCATCCCTTATCAGGGTCTTTATTTTGTCACCTTCCGACTAAAATATCACAAGCGCCATGCGACGTTTAAACATTTTCGTCGGCATTTTATTTTTTTTTCAGAGAAATTGTTAAACGCAGCGGTACAAAAATTTCACTGAATTTTCTTCATACATATACTGCCGATAAAATTCAATGAACTTTTCAAACAGATTCAGCCAACAATTTCTTTGTAAAAAAATATAATGGCGACGGAAATTTGTAATCGTCGCATCGCTCTTGTGGTACTTTGGCCGGAAGGTGACGATTTATTACCGGCGTGTGCGATTGATAACATTAGTGTACAATATAACGATTTTTGACAGGTCATGAGTGCGGTCACCACGCATTCAGTGACTACCGATGGGTTGACGACCTGGTGGGGTTCGTGCTTCATTCCTGCATGCTGACGCCGTACTTCTCGTGGAAGCTCTCACACGCCCGGCACCACGCCAACTCGGCCTCCGTGGAGCGCAACGAAGTCTACGTAGCCCGCAAGCGGGAGTCCGTGCCCTGGTTCGTCAGGTACTTTAACAACGCCCCCGGACGCATCTTCAACCTCACCGTCTCCCTCCTAGTTGGCTGGCCACTCTACCTCACCCTCAACGTTTCCGGGCGGAATTACGATAAGTAAGTTCGCTGTCAGATGTAAGCATGTGAAACTATAATACACCGTTGTGTTTAGTAGAGCTGCCAAAAATGTTCCCAGGAAAGGAGTACAAATGGACGTATTTCTGCTAAATGGAGCTAAGCGTCAAATTCGGTTCCTTTTGAGGATTAGAATCCGGGATAGCGCGTTCTTTCAAACGGATCTAAGCGTCATAGGAATGCATTGCATGATGTGAACATATAACGGGAAGAGCAAGTCATTCACCTGCACCCACCGATCCAACCCCCCCTCCCCCCACCGCCCTCCTTACCTTTAAGCTGCTTTGTTCTGTTTAGCAGAAACACGTATAAATAAAAAACAGATTCCTGTCATTCTTTGATAATTTCCTGCTAAAAAAAATGTCATTTCCTTAAATGTCAATTTTACTCCAAAAATGAGCTTGGAGGCATTATTTCTGGCCACGTCTCGCACTTTTAAAGGGATTTCATGTTATAAACGTTTCTATGAGCGTCTTACAATCCGGATGTCCTGCCACTATGAGAGTGACCCGCATTCCTGGAGGACCTGGGGGGCCTCAGCGACCCCCAGAAAATGTATGCTCGTGATTCGTATGTGGCCGCTTAATGCCTTATACTATTGTATAAGTTCTTGTTTACCCTAGAGTACCTGTATAGCGAGAGTATGGACAGATGTGAAACTCAAAAAATCCAACAGGCCTTCACCGATGCTTCTGCGAATAAAGTTAGGGCCCAGAAATGCAGCCAACCTATGAATTTCAAGTATTCAGAGCGATTTACTAATACTATTGTCACGAACCATCGTTTATTAAGCACGTGTTTGACTCAGTTTTTGCATAAATTTACAAAATATTGTGGAAGAACGCTCATTTCTGTACATTCTTGGCTATCTTGGTTACAATTGGAATCTGCAGACTGGCAGTGAAATTTTGTGCGTTAGAAGTTGGTTAGAAGGGTGGCTACACTTTTGGGCCCTAAGACCTTCATGAAGCGATCTGTCCATACTCTCGCTATACAGGTACTCTAGTTTACCCATGCACGCCACCATATCTAAGAGGTCGTTTCCTTTTCCGCAGATTCGCCAACCACTTCTACCCTTCGAGCCCGATCTACCCGGAATCCAAGCGCTTCCTGATCTTCTTGTCCGACGTGGGGGTGGCAGTCGCCTCCTACGGGCTCTGCCAGCTGGCCCTGACGCACGGACTCCCTTGGCTCCTCCGCATGTACGCCGCCCCCCTCCTCGTCTGCAACGCCTGGCTCGTCACCGTCACGTACCTCAACCACACGCACCCCGCCCTCCCCCACTACGACTCCTCCGAGTGGGACTGGCTCCGTGGCGCCCTCTCCACCGTCGACCGGGACTTCGGCTTCCTCAACCACGTCTTCCACCACGTCACCGACTCCCACATCGCACACCACCTCTTCCCGCAGATGTCCCACTACCACACTGTCGAGGCCACCAAGGCACTCAGGCCGATACTCGGGGAGTACTTCGTCTTCGATGGAACGCCCATCTGGGAGTCCCTGTACAGGGAGACCAAGAAGTGCGTCTATGTTGAGCCTGATGAGCGCAGCAAGGGTGTTTGGTGGTTCAGTAATAAATTGGAGTAGTCTCTGGCTGCGCAAGAGTTGGTCAGATAGGTAGAAACGATTTAAATGTTATTCAGGGATGCTGAACTTAGGATTTTTTAAATTTGTGTAAATTTAGGGATTTTTAAATAATTAGTGAGTTTTAGATATACTGACTAGTTGTTATGATTAACGGTTGGTTTCGCTAATCATGTTATAGAGTTTGTAATGAGATAATTATTTCGGCACCAGTCAATCTTTTTGAGTCAGGATTGACAAACTGACTAAGGAATGATCGATAAAGGATAAAACTAGAGTTCAGGCGAAATAGCTTGTATTGACGTGATGAAGGCACATATCGACGGTGAAACTACCAAACCACGTATCTCGATTTGCGACGTCGCAGACTTCCTGTCATACTTTATTTCTTAAATGAAAAACTACTTAACGTCCAGTCTTGAAAATTTCTATGATTTTTCCTCTTCGTGCGGAGAAAATTCTGTGAAAATTTCAAGGAATGATATTGATTTGGTCTACTTCAAAAAAATAAAATGTGAGCGTAGATTTTTAAACACCGCAAACGAGATACGTGGTTTGGTAGTTTCACCGTCGATATCACAGATTTCACAAATTAAATGTCACTAGGTTACACAGCGTTAAAGTTGAAGTGAAAAGTTGCACTACTGATGGAATAAAACCGATGAGAGAAAGAGACACGGGTCGTGGGTCGTAGGGATGTTAAAGACCAGAGAGAGTTGCACAGGTCGTGGGTCGTAAGATGGTAAAAGACCTCGATTTTTAGGCAATAACCCACGCTTATATAGTCTTGCTGACGTCACGGGTGGTGAGACAACAAGGCTACGCGTGATTGGTTGGCTATAATCTATGTAGGTATCAGTTGCAAGTCTAGTAATTAATTTTATGGGACATTATTAAAGATTGTACAGGGATAAAGTGAAAAAGTTGAAAATAAGGACTGGATTGACTGAAACTAGCGTTAAAAATGGAAATCGAAAAATGTTAGGGAAAAAATATGCTGAGGTGTTGACACTAGTGTTACAAAGCTACGGCTCACGCACAGCTCCGGAGAAAAGTATGGAACTTTTTGTTGAGATTGGAAATTGGGTGGCTTTAAAAGTTAAGAAATTTTAGATAGTTTAGATATTTTGAAGATTTTGATCATTCTTAGCTTTCATAGTTATCACTCATAGATACGGGCAAAAAGTTTGAATCTTAATTCGAAAAAAAATTGGCTGTCGTGGTGATGCTTGTCGAAAATTTTTGTAGCGATTTATTTGTTCCTTTAAAAATATGTTTATGTGTATTTGAAATAAGAAAACCTGTGATAATGTGATGAAATGATGTTTCTTGGATCCTAAATAGGATAATGAGGTCATTCAGGTCATCTGGCTGTGTTTTACGCGTATACTAGTTGTTAATCAGTATTCCATGTATGTGACTTATTCTTTAGGTTTGAAAATTAAATAAAACATTATTTATTTTCTCAAAGTTTCATTTTATCATCAGTAAGTTTATATCCTCACTAACCAAAAATCTAAACATATTATTTGGACAAAAAGTAACGTGCAGTGAGTCAGTGGTACCGAAGAGTACCAAATGGTGATTATCTTTCGATTGTAACCAAAGTTTTGGTATCTAACCAGATAATACCTCAGAAAGTAGAGCTACGTATTCAAATCTGCATTGAAGGACTCATTGCGTCATAATATCCTCGTAGAAAACTTCTGCAGTTACTTCGGCGTATTAGCTGTAAAAGGAACTCTGTGAGGATGAATTATATAAAAAAGCAATGTGCAAATACTACGTACGTAGTTCGTTTTGATTTATTTCACTTGCACTTAGTTCTAGTTAGATATCCATTTTCATATTCATCTGAAGCATATCAAAAATCCTCACTACCACTGCACTGTAAATATACATCTAATTCTTTTCAGAGAGGAGCTGATCAAACATTCAATTCTGTACTTCATCATTTCACACCCATGCGGAGTTGCATGGGTATCTACTAATGTTAAATATTTAAATTAGCTTGAAATGGGATGCAATAATTTGAGACGACGGCGACGAATGTAAGAAAAATGATGCAATTATACGAGAGAGTAAATGTACTCAATCATTTTACTTTCTCCGGATTCAAATAAACAATGAACAAATAAACAAAGTTCGCCGGGAAGGACCTTAAAGTACAATGCACTATGTTACAAATTTTTTTGCAATATTCTCTTTTTTTCAAACAAGTAGGAAGTTTTGGAAGTTGCTGTTTTTAGAAACAAAAACTGATGATTAATTAAGAAAAAATGTTGATACACTATTATCGTCTTATTTGGCTATTGTTTTCGATTTAATTTTTTTAAATGAAGAAAAACAATGTTACCAATTTGTTGTATCCACCTATGGATATCACAACTAGGAAGTGCCTCTTTTAAAATAAGCGGATACTTGTTTGAGATTTTTTGAAACCCAAAAGCGTTCTCTAGATATTGCAACTGGCTCATTTTTCTGGAACAGTCTGAGTAATGGACCACTGAAAAGCAGTGTTCGAAACTCACAGGCACCAACGCGCCAATTGCGCCCAAAAAATCGGCCATGACGCCTAAAAAATGAAGGCTCTGCGCCAACGTGGCCCCTAAAAATTGCCCCTTAAAAATCTGAATTTTTATATTAGGTGATTATTCGAAATTTTCAGCACTTTCATCTTTAGTGCTTTTGTCTTCCCCAAGTTACAGTTACTTACTAGTTCTATTGTGAAAACATCTTGCGTCTAACTTTTCACTAAATGCGCCGTAACAGGCAAAAAGTCAATTTGGCCCCTAAAAAATCTTCAATGGCGCCTAAAAATCGGGCTTGATGCGCCATATGGCTCCTTAAAACTCAAAGGTGAGTTTCGAACACTGCTGGAGAGGGTAAGAAATTAAGCGCAATAAGACATTTGGCCTTTTCAAAGTGTCACGTAGTACATCGAAAAACATCACAATTTTCAAAAATCAACTCTTCAAGGAGTCATAAGCATTTTTCGTATTTGCACATTCATACTTGACCCTTATTTCCAAAACACCAAAGTCTTCTTCCATGAATACCAAATCGGTCTTCAAACTAATTTTAGTGCTCCTTCAGATGAGGTAATTTCATCAGGTTAATAATTTGTGTGCTGAGATTTTTTCGAAAAATTAACAAATGCCACGCGTTAGAGTGCCAAGAAAAGATCTGTGGAATCCAACATCAATTCTTTGTAAAATAAGAAAATTATCTCTGTTTCAGCCACATTGATCCCATCGTACATTAGATTTTATGTGAGCATGGCATTTTATGTTTTCCTTGATCGGATGGTGCTGTCGAGTTTTTCTTAAATTTTTGTGATCTCAAGGAGCCAATCTTTCACATTCACGCATTCACATCACGTTGACTCATTGAGACAGCAAAAAATTGAAAACAAATCATTAATGTTAATCGATATTGACTTGGTAAATATGTCCAAGATGTTTATCTGCTTGTTTTGACGGGGAAACAAGCCTGATGATACTTTAATGGAGATGTTGCATGTGTGAGGGATTTGCGATTTGACAATTGATTTGCATGTAAAAGTTCGCGAGATTCACGATGGTGTCACTATTTTTCTCTAAAATCATCTCCCAAGCTCAAAAAAAGCTCTCAAAGTGAGACCAAAATGGAGGGGATATCCCACGCTATCCTGTGAGTCCACCTCTGCATCAAAACAAAGTCTCCATGTAAAGATAGGGAGCAAATACATTGACAGGGTTGCCACTTTATTTGGGGACTCCAAAACTGAAAACACAGCAACCCTGCTAATGTATTTGCTCCCTATCTTTGCATGGAGAGTTTGTTTTGATGTAGAGGTGGACTCTCAGGGTAGGGTGGGATATCTCCTCCATTTTGGCCTCACTTTAAGAGCTTTTTTTGAGCTTGGGAGATGATTTCAGAGAAAACCAGTGGCACCATCGTGTTTCTCGCAAACTTTTACGTAAGAATCAATGGTCAAATCGCAAATCCCTCACACATGCAACACCTCCATTCTGACCCTTTTTGGAGGTCCATTGGCTTACATTAGTTGGACAGGTGACGAGATAACGCCAATAAAACCGAGGGTGCAATTAATTATGTCTCAGGAGAACATTTTTAATTTCAATCTACTCCCTGGATTATGAATTTTACGTAATCCGGTCGACCGAGGGATTAGCTCGTACATTTGAAAACTTGTCACCACAGGCGAGGCGTTAACGATCGATTTTAGATATTAATCCTTTGAAGCTGTGTTAAAGAATCGATTATTAAGGTGTTCGTGGCAGTGGCGTGGCGTAAATGATCGATTATCGATATCTCACCATTTGAAACTATGATAAAGAATCGATTACTGCGAACACCCTAATAATCGATCTTTTTTCATAGGTTTGAGTGGCGTAACAATCGATATATCTCAAAGCACGCCACGCCACTGGTTCGTGGTGAACACCCTGTTTATCGATCCTTTCCCATTCGATGAATGGCAGATCAATCGATAGATCGCAATGCACGCCACGCCGCACCACTGCCTGTAACCACTGGTCCTATAAATAAAGTGCCTCCGTTGCGTCAAATTTTCCCCAAAAATAATTGAGCAACCTCCTCCAATTTTGAGAAATAGCTTAAATTGAAATTTAAATTTGAATTCTACGTGTCCTTTTTTCAACTTTAAAAATTTTCCGTCTCCCTCTCCTTTAGCGCCAGGTGCGGTTACATTCCACTTTTCAATACTCACTCATCGTATTAATTTTACGCTACTCCGATCGAAATGAGACGGCAATCTGGAACGGCGAGCCCGATCTCACCGAGAACGTAATCCATATTAATATTCGCTTAAAGAAATTGCGAGAAATTGTTCTAGATTAATCCTTAATCCTCGCGGGCTTTTAGAAATGTAAAGATGGAGTCTCATGAACAAGTGTAATGTAGCGCTTAATCGTTCTCTGGTCACTGCCGCTCATGAAGTGCGAGGATTTTCGATTGTCGACCCTACTTCTTCAATTTCTGGATATGGTTATGCAAATTATATTTAAAATTTAAAAAGTACCAGACTAGGTCACGTTTGAAATGAAATAAAATTTAAAATTTAAAACTCACTAGTCAGCGAAATTACAGCAAAATTACCGTCCGACGCGCGTTTCGACCCGTTGGATCATCATTCATCAGAGTCGCGCCCTGATGATGATCTAACGCAACGGGTCGAAACGCGCGTCGGACGGTAATTTTGCTGTAATTTCGCTGACTAGTGAGTTTTACATTTTATTTCATTTTATGCAAATTATGTTCAAGCCTACACACGTTTTAGCATAAACTCGCAATCGGACGAAAGTGAGCCTTGCTGAGGCTTTTACTGAAAGGCAGATGGGTTTCCGAGGCTGGATGTGGCATCGGCGCAAATGATTTAGAGATGAAGCTAGGAGTACGCGCGCGCTCGCGTACTTCCGTTCGGAGAGTTGGAGGCGAGCGCTGGACAGGGAGACGAGCGTTTCTGAGCGATAGGTTTAATTGAGTGCCCAGGGGCTCTGTGGAGTGTCGGTTCAAAGTTCACCACGCCAACCAAGCCCTCACTTGAGGAGAACAGGATAACCTAAAACTAGAGGTAGGTGTCACTTCAGAATCTAACCACGACTGTATTAATAGCGGACAGTGTTCGAAACTCACAGGCGCCAACGCGCCAAATGCGCCTAAAAAATCGGCCATGGCGCCTAAAAAATGAAGGCTCTGCGCAACGTGGCCCCTAAAAACTGCCCTCTAAAAATCTGAATTTTCATAACAGGTGATTATTCGATATTTTCAGCACTTCAAGTGAAAGCTTTTTCTATTCTTCGCGATTTCATCCTTTGTGCTTTTGTCTTCTCCAAGTTACAGCTACTTACTAATTCTATTATGAAAACATCTTACATCTAACTTTTCACTAAATGCGCCGTAATATGTAGGCAAAAAGTCAATTTGGCCCCTAAAAAATCTTCAATGGCGCCTAAAAATCGGGCTTGATGCGCCACTTGGCTCCTAAAACTCAAAGGTGAGTTTCGAACACTGATAGCGGGAATCATGTGTTTAAGAGTGGTGCTGGTCCTTCGAATCTTCGCAAGAATTGATGTTGTTTAAATAGTTTTTATGTCGTCGCAAAACTTCATAGAAACTTCAAATTATTTTGATGCTCCTTACAACAGAAGGCCCGGTTATGCAACATTTAAGAGAACTTTATTCTTGATATTAAAACGCTCATTCTAATAAGTGTCGTAACTCCAATTAGGCTGGCTGAAATTACATAAACGATGGAGTGAAGGAGTGCTTCTTGCGCATTATTTTTGTCATTTTACTGCATTTTTGTTGCTTTATTTGTTTGCTTCTTTTCAAGTCGCTCTATTAAAATTAATAGTGTATGAAATGCAGCGGTACTGAAGAAAATGGATGGATCTTGCATTAAATGAGAATTAAAGAACTGCACGCTTGGAATTGAAAATAACCGAATGGTAACAACGGACAACATTATTCTGCGACTTACAACATGTATTCTTGAGAGATTGCAGTTCAAAAGACGGCGCACATGTGAAATACGGACGGGTCCTATGAATTGAAAGGCAGAATTGTCTTAATTAAGAAAACTATTTTTCCTAAAGTTACAGTCTGACTAAGCATTCAGGAGTTTTAGAAACTATATTTTCAATTCGATCTCTGAAACTATATTTTGATCGCATTTTGGATGTATTTTGAGTGAGGCTTTCGTGGCGTTTGACTTGTAATACCCGATGGGATCATTGGAGAAATTAGGTTTATGTTAAGATTACCATACTATATGGGATAATGCGGGGTCTCTAAATGTAATCGCAATTTAAAATTTTCTAAAACCCATGTTACGGGTACATTTCCAAATTCCTGAAGAATTCCACTGAAACTCCTGATAGACTCACTCGCCCACGGTCAATTTGACAACTAAGCCCTGGGCTGCACGGTATTAATTTATGATGAGTCATGAAGTCACTTACTGATGACTTCTTAATCTTTGCATGGAGTTACATCTTGCTAATATCCTAGATCATGAAGCTAATAGATGTTACATCTCAATCATCAGTAGATAATCAAACGCGATTTTTAACCTGAGAATTAGATTGTGTGATGACAAAAAGACGAGGATTCTCATCCTGTTGAAGTCAATATCAACTGTGTTGCACTGGGTGTATAGTGAATAAAAAAAAGTGTAACACAGAGATTCAGTAGAGTGCGAGGATCAAACATTTCACTCTGAAAGTATTTTTAGAGTCAGCGCAAATCGCCTTCAAAATTATGCGTACGCAATCCCAACGACTCCCATGTTCAAATAATGTATCCAGTCGGATAGGACTATAATGTCAAAAGAAAGGATGCAAGATATTTAATTTTGCAGCCACTTCTCCACTTTTAACTTTCTAAAGCCATTTGGCTTTCATGAAATTATCCAGTTCTGAACCTGTCTCCTTAAAATTGTAAAAAGAGCCACTTGACACATTCATGCACTTGATCCCTAGAAAAAAGCCAAGAATAGAGAATGAAACACCTAGTGCACATGTGGTGTGCTGCAACGTTGTCAATTGGATTCAGACTTCCTCTGGACTCGATCGAAAAGACGAATTAAAATATGCGATCCGACAAGCATTCGCTCGTGAATTAACGCCGTTCCATGACTTACAGTGGTGAAGAGGGGCCTATTCCGGGCAGTTAGTCTCGCTGCTCGGTGAATAACAGATGTGCGGAGTATAGAGACGATACTCATCCATTAACTTTTGTTCTTCCCACGTTGCCAAGTCTACTCATTCATGGTTGGTTCGCGTGTTTCAATGAGACGTATGTATTTTACCAGGTACATGAATTGAGTATGACTCCCTGAGAGATCATTTGGACGCATTTCTGTCAAACGAAACGATGTGCGTCATGACTTGAGCCCTGTTACGCATATATTCTTATGGGTCTCAGAGCTCATTTCTTAATGCACATAGTTCCGTTTGACAGAAATACGTCTATGTGAATGGGCGTATGCGAAAACGTCCTGATGTCCAATACAGTGTTTCAGAATTTGAGTGGACGATTTCGTTGTAACTTAAAGACACAAGATGGTTTAAGACGTTACGAATGAAGAACAATTTTATAAATAATCCCCTAAGTATATGGTTTCAGGACATTCCGTCAACGATTTTTTTGTCCGCGCACCTGTTTTGTCCAGTAGTTTACGTCCAAGCGGAAAATAAGAGGTTTGTTGGAAGAAACTATTCAAAAATGAATGAAAATGGAAGAAAAACCAAGAAGCACGCAATCATCAGTTTTAACCCATATGACTATGTACATCGATCTTTTAGAGTCAAATACGTTCAATTTTGACCGTTTGCGAACCATCGAAATATTTACAAAACACATTTTATATTTTCCTCAAATACAATTTTTTTTTCATCAATTTAAATGAGGAAAATCCATGCAGAGTGTGCAAAAATTTCAAAATCATGAACTGAAAAACACCGACTCCGCGATTTTAAATATTATGAGTCATAACACAGAGCGGAGCGGCGTGCTACCGGCGCGAAGCGCGCACTTACGCCTACAAACCCAAGGTGATACTATACGCATTGCGCAATGCTTGAAGTATCCCCTTAGGTTTGTAGGCGCCATTGCGCGTTGGGAGTTGGCCAGCCGCCCGCCGCGCCGCAGCGTGCCACGGCGCTTCAAGCAACTATTTCACATCAGAGGTGTTGCACAGTATCAAACGAAATTTAAGGCGCTCCAACATTTTAAGAATGATAGGCATCCTTTAAGAGTATGGAGCTTTCCTCGGAAAATAAATTCAGGTAATTACGGCACGAACTCCCCTGCCAAAAAAACGCGTGGACATAAACTACAAGAAGAACCAGGTATGCGGACAAAAAATCGTTGTCGAAATGTCCCTCAACCAAGTAAATTTAAACGTTTACAAAAGAGATCGATCGCATTCATCAGTGTCGTGGGGCAAAAGAAACCACTGCAATTATGAAAACCCGTATTGGACAACGGACATTTCCGCATGAGTCGATTCATGTAAGCATCGTCCTGAGCCGTTGGAGGGACGCAAACTCGGAACACATGATTCAACGAGCTGGAGTTATACTCTTTTCTTACGGTTTTTTACGCATTTTTGTAAAAATAGATTAAATACGCGAAGAAAAATAGGTTTTGGTGTGGCACTGTCACTGTGGAGTTGAAGTAGAGCTCTAAGATGTTCCTCAATACTTTCAGAGCTAGTAACACTAGTATCGCTGGTGGGTGAACAATTTGGTCCGTGCAAACGTTGCTGTGCCTCAAATACATATGTAGCCAGGAAAAACCTAGGGAGAGAAGGGGTAGAGGGTATTTTTTAAATTTCTGGAACAACTCAAAGCCTGATGATCCACCACCGCTTTATCGCCTCTTCATATTGAATTTCTGGGTGGATCCCAGACCAGAACTCGAGTTTTTAGTGTCGAATGAGAATTTCACTGAAACTAACAAACCTGAGGATAGAAGTCAAAGAAGCTTTAACATTTTTATTAGATCAACGCAGAGCTAGTACTCCGTCGTCTCTTCTCACCTCAGAAACATCCCATGAGTTGCATGTTCCACTCGGAATGCGTATCTGTCAGTTCGAATGGCATGCAATTGCAATTCGCGAATATGCGCACAAAAGGATGCCCACTTTTCGCAATGCATCGGAGAGCATGTTTTTTTTTATCCACCGTTTCTCGAACGGTTTAATGCATCACGGTGCATGCAACATATCAGCGGGAGTTTTTCTCTATCTTTTTTCTGACGTTTCGCATCAAACCGCGAAAAGCGCTCCACCAACGCATATGGCGAGCCAGTCTGTGAAGTCTTACCGTAGAAACCAGCTAAAAATGAGTGTCGAGAAGTGTTCTGATAGTGCTTGTGACTTACTTAATCAGGTTAGTTCGATCGAAGTGCCGAGTTTTAAATTTGTCAATTTTATTACCCTTCTTTTGTCAAAGCCGTTTGAGATTTTTCTGTTGTTTTGAAAAGAGCTGGAAATGAAAAATCAGACCCCGTAGATCATAATAATGCATTACGCTCAAGACATTTATCAATAAAGCAATGTGGGAAAAGTAAGTGAAATGACGCCGGCATTGCACTGTAGTGTGCGCTGTAAGTTAAGTTGACACGCCAAGAATTGAAGGGGAACTTGCCGCATTCGCGCTTGAACTTTCGAAAAATTTTAACGAGCATCGACAACTTCGATTTCGAATTTAATAAATTAATTTTCAGAAACAGCACCTCAGGACAAGGAGGCAAATTTTTAAAACAGCAATTTTGCTCGAGCAGCGACGAAAAATGAGGACTTGAGTTTTGTGGGGGGAAATTCTCTGAAAATACGAAGAGAAAAGCAAGAGAGTGGTTTGGTTCATGACGTTGAAAGAATAATTTATCCAATGAAAAATACTTCATTTTTTACCAAGATTTGAAATGAAGTTGTCCATGAGACAAGTTTTTAAAAGTTTTTTGAGGCTTGGAAACGTGTTTCTCGGTCGATATTACACAGAATGGGCTTAACATCACGCAACAGCCCGACCAGTTAACATCTATTTTTAAAATCTAACATCTACGCTAATTTACTGTTGTTGGACAGTTAGGACAGGTGGAGGAAATGGAAAAAAAAACTAACTTAACAAGTATGCATACACATTGATCCTACAGATTATTATTATTTTTTTTTTAATTTTTTTTTTTTTTTTTTTATATTGATAGAATCCCTTTTCTTGACAATAGCTGATACCTACTCAGGTTTCATAGTTTTTTAGTGTAGTCTCCTATCGAGTTACACCGAAAAAGAAAGAATGCTGATTTAAAATTTTGGATAAAAAAAAGTGTGCGACAAGAATAATTTTTCTAGTTTCACTAAGCTCCTTCAAATTTCCTCCAAATTTTTCTTGTGCAGTTTTGTTGTTAGGCAAAATGTTTCTACGGATCTGGGTGTTTCCTTGGAAATTTTAAAATCACCGTTACATGCACCAAAAAAAAAAAAAAAAAACTCACAAAACGCTGCATGAACCGCTAAAGCAGTTAACTTAGCATTTTCAAGATGTAAAACTAACTGATGTGGCAGTTAATTCAGCGTCTTGTGAGTTATAACACCCTTTTCAACAACCAGAATGTTAGATCAACATCCTTTTTTTCGGTGATAGTCTTATGCTCGTTGTTTTCGAACACGAAACTAACCTGGTGACCTGATTTGTGTAGGACCAGGATATGGGAGCAGATGTTCGACATGATGTAAACGCTAACTTGGAGCCGAGAAAACGTGCGCCCGCCTCGAAGCCACCGTTCACCCTCGGCGATGTAAAGCGTGCCATCCCTCCTCACTGCTTCAAACGTTCCGTCCTGCGGTCCTTCTCCTACATCCTATACGATGTCACAGCCATTGCACTTCTCTATCATGTCACTTCGTATTACGCACTGCTACCTCTGCCCCTCAGGTACGTACTTCAATCACATTATTCGAAGTCACGAGAATGTTTCATTTTACACGATGAGTGATGTTAGTTGTAATTAGGGGACGACTTCGGCAGTATCCGGGTAGATATGCAGCCGTGAGTTTGGTTTAGTTGGTTGGCTCAACTTCGGCCCCCGATCTCCTTTGCCAACTCCTGATCAGAGTTATTTTTCTAAATTACAGCATAAACCAACATATGATAGTTTAACCACCTAGATGACTATTTGGCCGAAACCCACCCCATGTTGGGGTGGTAGTGCGAAATGGATGGAAGTCGAAATCCCCGACTTTGCTTTCCCACAGCCGGAAGAGAAAGGTGCTTAATCTGTCATATCTTCGATAAGATTCGCCACTTTTTCTCCCGGAAGAACTACAAAAAAAAAGAAAAAAAGGAAGAAAGAAAGTTGTAATTAGAGTCCCTTTAAACTGAGAGTAAAGACAATGCGAATTAATTTCGCATTTTAAACCTTCACAGTGTCACAAACGGGAATAAAGATCACATTTTCACCAATGCAGAATTTGCAAACAAAAATTTTATTGCTTCATCTGAGAGTGCTTCATGAGATGAGTTCGCAGTATTTTTCATAATTTTCTTGTGACATGGGAAATTGAAGAAAAATAGATTTAAAAGTGAGAAAGTGTGCCGCCGCATGACATCATCTGGCGGCATTTTCTATTTGAACACATGTATTACACTCTTCTTTCCTATAGTCACCATTAAAAACCCCTCGTCATTACAGGTACCTCATCTGGCCCCTGCACTGGTTCGTGCAGGGTTGCTTCATGGTGGGTCTATGGGTAGTTGCCCACGAGTGCGGTCACCACGCCTTCTCCGACTACGCAGCCCTCGACGACACCGTGGGCTTCGTCCTCCACTCCGCCTTGCTCGTACCCTACTTCTCATGGAAGTTCTCCCACGCGCGGCACCACTCCAACACAGCCTCCTTGGAGCGCGACGAAGTCTTCGTGCCGAAAAAAACGCCTCGACGTGACCTGGTGGGACCGAGTCACCGACAACCCTCCCGGTCGTATACTCCGATTGACCCTGACCCTACTCCTCGGCCTAACCATGTACCTGACCTTCAACTCAGCCGGACGCCCTTACGAGCGCTTCGCATCTCACTTCGATCCGGACAGCCCGATTTACTCGCGATCCAAACGCGTTTGGATATTCCTCTCGGATGTTGGTATCGCGGTGGTATGTTACGGATTGTACCATCTGGCACTATCGCGGGGGGTTGCATGGTTAGCGTGCTATTACTTCTGCCCTCTCGCGGTGACCAACGCGTTTGTTGTTACCGTGACCTTGTTGCAACATACTCACCCCTCACTACCACATTACTCGTCCGTTGAATGGGATTGGTTGCGCGGGGCCTTGTCGACGGTCGATAGAGATTATGGTGTCCTCAACCATATTTTCCACCATATCAATGACACGCATATTGCGCACCATTTGTTTTCGACTATGCCGCACTACCACGCCCAAGAGGCGACGGCGGCCATCAAACCTGTGTTGGGGGAATATTATCAGTT
This sequence comes from Bemisia tabaci, assembly GCF_918797505.1. Lineage (NCBI taxonomy): Eukaryota > Metazoa > Arthropoda > Insecta > Hemiptera > Aleyrodidae > Bemisia > Bemisia tabaci. The sequence continues at coordinate 35,310,094 of NC_092795.1, forward strand.
TGATGATACGCCGGTGTTGAAATCCCTGTACAGGGAGATGAAAGAGTGCGTGTTTGTGGAGCCTGAAGGAGAAAAGAAAGGAGTCTACTGGTTCAATGGTGTGATGTGATTTGAGGGTATGGGGGACAATATTTTGGCCACGGTATTTTCTGACGAAAGCTCGTTTTCACGCCAAAATACTCATGCCAGAACTAAGCTTGTATCTAATTTACGTTAGTATCAGTAAACGATGGACCAGAGTTAAATGAATGAGTAGGCTCAAAATAAACATCACTCAACAACAACAGCCCATTTGTTTCCAATAATGTCGAAAATTCCAACAGTTTTCAGAAAAATCCATTTAATATTTCACTCCATCGTATCATAGTATTCGGAAATTTTTCAATCACATTAAATGTAAAGTACTGACGGTCAGTTTAAAGTGACCTCATGATAACGGGATGATGATAGAAATTTTTCCGAACGGATTTTATTTATTGTCTAAAGTGACTCAATACTTCAAAATGAAAATAATTTGGTGCTAATTTCTTGAGAAGTACTAAATACCTGAAAAACTAACTAAAATAGACGGGAACTTGACTTTTTCTGATGATCGCTGTAACACTGATGGGATTTTTTTCTCCGATCTTCGCGAGTAATATTTTGACGCATTCAGCTTATAAATATTCAAGAATTCAGTTGCAGCAAATTCTCGTTACTAAGATGTTTGCTTTTGATCGACAGAACAACTTACTCTTTTTGAACCACTCAGAATACAATCTTCAAGTTCATACTTTGTGAGGCTTAGAAGTATATCTAGGAATATTACTTGCCACCATTCCCACACTAACCGTTTGCTCTATACGGTTCGTAGAGAGCTGTGGTTGATACTTTGCCTTTGCATGATTCTTGTATCAATTTCACAATGACATTAATTTACCGAGTATTTTTAAATTGCATTATGACAATTTTAATATTTTTATTTATTTTTCAATTACTATGAAAGAATTGTGATACTAGATTTAAGAATCTCCCCTGAAAATGTTATCGTAATTAACAAGGAGGAACTAATTAATTCCAAATACGTTGTTGAAATGTTCCACTTTTATCTTCTATGCTCATGATAAACTAATAAAAAAGGTTGAAAAGCAAGTTGTGGAAAGCGTTAAGCGCAAGAGCGAAAGAAAATCGATGCAAGATTCAAAAAATGACATTGACTAATCATGAAGAAATTAAAACTGAACTGATAAATGTTATGAAAACTTTATTACGGGATGGTTATTTGCTTATGAAATTTACCTCGATTTTTTATTTTAATATTCACTTACTTATAAACTCATTTTGTCGTCATCAACGCCTACTAACCATCATAGCACGTTAGGCTTTGTCGGTCAAGAGGACAGGCAAAATTATGAATACTGCTATTTTCCTCCCAATGTAGTGCTGATGAAAGTTAAAGAGAGAGCTTATGTGGTATGCAGCCATACCAATGTCCATTTTTTGAGCAAAATAATGGCTAGGGTTTGAAAAATTCAAGACTTTCTTACTTAAATTCTCTGTGAATATGATAAAACTCTAGGCTCGGAAGCAATTAGGCATTCATTTTTAATATGCATTTCAAACTTTTTTGAAGAAAATTGAAGTAAAAAGGCAACTGATTTTTAAGCGAACAGGACTGTGGCATATTGTTCAGATTACCTTTTTATCAAACTAATCAATCGCAACAATGAACAACAATTAGAGCAACATTAGAACTTGAAAATAGACTTTTATTTGTTACGCTCATGTTTTCAAGAGTAATTCTCTCCAATTTGAAGAACTTTGCGTTGTGGAAAATGTATTTTTGTGTTACGGAGATTAATTATGTAAATTTGTATATAACTAAATCGTAGTATATCCTGTCTATTGTTTACATTTAATTTTGTCTAATTATTAAAGAAAACAAATTACCAAAGAAAAACAATTGGGAAATAGTAAATGTGTGCTTACACCAAAAAATTATAAAATCGACTTTATGTAAAAACACCTTAAATATATTTGCACATGTTTTACCAATACATCACAAAGAAGAAAGAGTTTGTATGGTAATTTAAAAGGGCACAATAGCAGAAAAAAAATATCACTTGTTGTGACAAGGATAAGTGCGTTTTTTCTTTCAATATATATTGTCTGTTAAGGACACGATGATGTTCCTAGTTTCCGTTGTGACTTCCCTCGAAAACTTTCTTATTAATCCAGTCGCCTAGGTAATGTAATTAAGTAAGCAAGCAAGGAGGCAATGTAATGAGTGTCATCAATTTTTTTTCCTAGAAGTTTGTAATTCTGGGAGAAAAAGACGGTGGGTTAAATCGCTCCATAGATGTTTTATGCATTGGAAATTGTATTTCATTATTTTTATACCTTGTATTACGGAAAAATAAGTGTTTGTTAATTTGCACCACATAAATTCTACATTTATTAGACAGAAATTACGACCTTTTTTGCCAGACCTTCAATAAAGCAATCACTCAGGTGAAGTAAAAAATTTATACTTAAATGCAAAGTTTGAAAAAATCACCCTCTTCCTTGATTCTTTTACTCTGCCATGGGAAAATAATGTTTGAGCGTTTTTTGTATTAAGCATGGAAACATTGAGAAAAAATAATAAAATATCGGTTTCCTGGCGAAAGAAGTAACTTCGTGCAGTTCAGGCAATTTTAAACCATTTCTACTCAAACCATCGGAATCTAATTTCGCGTTTAATAATTTCAAAATTATAAATCGGACAATACTTAAACCCCTTCCTCTGCGGTCGGAAAATCCTTAAAAGAATTTTGCAGTCATTTAAATTCATTAATCCACACAAGAAAAAAGAGTAGAAAATTTCAAAAGCCCACATAAAAAAGTATTCAGTTTTCACTGATGAGTCGGGTTTTCCAGGCTATCCTCGACAAAACTAGGGAGAGATGTTCAAAAATGTCTTTCCTTTACAATCCGGTTTATCAGTTTTACTATTACTCTCACAAGTGGACAAGGTGACTTAAGTCTTTTGAATAATTTTCAGGCGTCACACAATGGGTAAATTCCGGATTTACCCGGCAAGAACGATATTTTCCTGTAGAACTGCAAAACGCTGTAAAAGTAATTCGAATTTGCTGGGAAAGAACTAGCAACAACAGGTCCAGTTTGATTATAGTCTACCTATCACTGCAATTCATTGTTTACAAAAAAGAGGAAAGAATCTGTTAATTTCGGTAAAAAAAACTTTTAACTGGTGTACCCCCTGTTTTAAAATTTGCTCCGTGGATAAAACGTCTGGGTTTCAAGCCGATAAAGTCTGAAATAGTTAGGAACTAAAATTACTTTGTTAAAATACTCTGACGCATGTATCAATATTCTTAGGAAAGTCAATTATAAGATTCTTTTTTTTTTTTGAACTCACAACTGAATAGCGTTAATAGTTTGTATAATCACATCATAAAGTGCACCGAGAGCAACGATTGTCTAATCGCATCCAACTTTTGAGACGGCTAAATTCTGAACGCTATCATTCTCTATTTTTGCATACTTTCGCATATTTTTTACAGGAGCAACTCATTTCTCGATTTTTTCTCTCTCTCACGACATCCACACCCCAGTTTACGAGAAACTTTTCATTATTATAATATTAACAAAAAAAAGCCTCGAAATTTTCATGAATTAACAATTTGCTCCTACATCTATTTATCGAAACGCTCCGTCGTGTTGCAGTTGCCTCTCTCAAACAGGGAGAGAGAAAACTCAATTTCATGTCAAAATCAAAGTTAAGCAAAATTTAAGTTTGGCTCGAGTCTTATAACGCATCATTCCCGTGTGCGCTGAAAATGAGGCTCGCGATCGATATTCGCATAACTCATTTCACCTGATATCCAATTCATATGAGGCTTGGAATATGACGTCGGGTCCAGTACTAATCGAAGCCTCTTCGGTCGCATTAACCACCAGATGATGCAGTAAAATCAGCTGGCACCGATACGTCACGTGCGCTGCGATTCACTGAATAAAATATCGGGGCAGATTCACCAAAACCGGTTCTTCAGAGGATTGAGGATTACGAGTGAACGTCTCATTTTCAGAGCAAGGGTAATTTCACAGGACTATTGGACGTATTTCTGTCAAACGGGACTATGCGCACTAAGACATGAGCCCTAGGACCCATAGAATAAATGCATAACAGGGCTCACGTCATAATGCACATAGTTCCGTTTGATAGAAATACGTCCAATTCGGACTATAAAATTTATGTATACTTAAAATGCGTTTACAAGCATATAACATACATGTACATGCTTATGGTCTTGTCGCGTTTTAACGGCTGTTATAAAGTTACATAGGTTAGATGATATGACCTTCTGTAACTCACTTGATGGTTTTCCTAGCCGTTTTCTTCTCCTACCATTCCTTCTGGTTCTCTTACTTACCATGATGTCCCTCCACATAATTTTCTTTTTTTCCTCTCAGGCACTATGAATAAAAAAAATCGTATTTTTTAAGAACTTTTAAGATACTGCAAAGTTATTTCCATTGAACAATATTCATGGAGTGGATATTTAGACCAATTTTGATGGTTCAAGTAATAATTAAGAGCATTTTGGAGTTTATCCGTATGAAATGTTGCACATTTTTTTTCGAGGAGTCCATCGCAACCTTTAAAAAATTAATCACGTTTGAGTTCAACTTGTCATCAAAAGTTGTTTAACAAAATAGCCCAATTTAATACATACTCTGACACGCGAGGATCCATTTCACGAAAAGTTTTCGTTAAAAAAGAAAGTTATTGAAAACAACCGGCATCGAAATTGTGTTGAATTCTAAAAATCACTCTTATTGGTGCAACATACAGAGTTAACCGTAAAATAAGCAATATTAAATTGTAATACTTCAATTTATGTGGGAAATATTTTGGAATCGATGGTTAAAATGTTATTGCATTAAATTGCGGAAGTTGATAAATATATTTTTTACACTGATGTGCTACTTCGGGCGGCCAGTGGGGGACGCGGGGACGCCGTCCCCTGGGGGGACGCGGGGACGCCGTCCCCTGGGGGGACGGGGAGGAGGGACTCAACGCGCAGGGGTTGGGAGGAAGGACGAATTGAATGGAGAAGACATTATCAGTGTGTTTTGAACCAGAGAGCTACCGACGGATATGTTTTTATAAACTCTTCTACTTTTCTACCCATCGTTTAAGTCTCCAAATTAGAGGTAAGAAAGGCTTCCAAAAAAGAAGGTCTGACCATCGTATAACTTCGTCAGGCACAAAGTGACTCACTCAATCATCTGACTTTGATTAGAAAACTGCCGATAGTGTTTTACATAATATCTAAGGTGTTCCGAATGGTTTTATGTATAATGCTGACCGCTATAAGTTAGTTATATTGATTTTTTTCTTCTTCTTATTGGCCCACTTGAATTTTTGCATTTGATTCTAGGGGGGGGGGTGGGGGGGTGATCAAGATTTTCTAAACGTTGCCCATTGATGAAGTGCGATCTTGCGTATTAAAGTTTCAAAACGTTTTTGCAGACATTTTTATTTGGGATTTGTATTGTAAGGGTACTTAAACATTGACCCCTTTTCTTTTTTTCGCCAGTTCTAATTTCATTCATACATTGATCTAATGACTATGATCTATACTATGCATAAGACTTCAGGGATTTGTTGTACGTAACGAAACGTTTATTAGTTTGAGGATTTATCGATGTTAATGCATCTAATTGAAAGCGCGAAAGTTTTACATAATTTTATAGTGCCACATATAAGATTTCAACAGTCTGCGCCATAATCTGCGAGAAAACGTTTGGAAACCCCTACACTTTACTAACTTGAGTCCTCCGGCTTACAGCAACTTGGTCCTGAGGCGCGCGGGACAGCGAAATAGCCTCTGAAAATCCGAAGGAATTAACGAGATGTGAAATTAGCATAAGACTGCTTAAAATCTAGAGTCATGCAAGCGGTCATTCGTTACCATTCTCACGTTTATGCCGCCAGTGAAGTGGGGTTTTGGCCAGGGGAAGTCCTGAGTTTTCGGGGCGGGACGAAAATTTTTGACAGTGCGTGCGTCGTCGGTTTCAAGATTTGAAATTTTCGCTGTGATTTCCCGTCAAGAACAGCTGACTTTCAGTTTTTACAAAGTTCGTAAAATTTGGAGATAAATTGTCCAACATTCAAGGTAAAGTAAGTTATTATTAATTATTCACATGATATTCATCATCAACACGAAATTTATTTCTTTGTATTTAAATTTGTGTTTAATAAAACAGGAAGTAAAAATGTACTAAATTTAGTAGAATAACAATTTTGAAATTTCAAGAAGGCGTACGATCATTAGTATCGGAGAAAACCAGATGCTAATTAATGAAAATGAGTGAAGAATGGTTTAGAATTTTGGAAACAAAATTTTGGAAAATAAATTTCCAGAAACCCCAGACTAAAAGCTTCATGTGCGAAATAGGGAGGAGATAATTAAATATGTTTCACATCTTCAGTTATAGTCTTTTGTCTGATTTTTAAACTTATTTAGCTCGTATAAAATTCACCGATAATTGATCTTTACATCAAAAACTTATCATACAGAAAGGACAGCCTTATTTTGCTTTGTAAAATATTTTTGAGCTGTGCAACAACTTGAGGTTCTTTCTTTTTCCTGTGTTTACAATAAAATAACATCCCAACTTTCTTAAATATTTTTTTCAATGTGCTCTTCTGTAAACCTTCCCAATTTTTTTCTGAAATTTTCAAAGATAATTTAGCATCTAAGTTGGAGCACATAATACGTCGGAGTTTTAAAACGCTCTGTTTCATATTTCGGTTTAAAAAACTCCTCAAAAGCACATCCAGTGCGCACAAATAGTTCTCCGTATATTAAACCCTTCTTGGGGTATTATCATGTCAAGAAAGGTCCGCGGTTCCAGTCAAGGAACAATCAAGGCTCATACCAGGAAGTGTTCAAGCTCCTCAAATTCAAGCTGTCGACTCCCCCAAATCTACCCTACGTTTATTTTTAAGATTTGTAACTCAATGGAGATGTTGCATGTGTGAGGAATTTGCGATTTGACTGTGGATTCTCATGTAAAAGTTTGCGAGAAACACGATGTGCCACTGGTTTTCTCTGAAATCAACTCCCAAACTCAAAAAAAGTTCTGAAGTTGAGGCCAAAATGGGGGGGGCTATCCCATGCTATCCTGAGAGTCCACCTCTACATTAAGACAAACTCTCCGTGCAAAGATAGGGAGTAAATACACAGGGCTGCCACTTTATTTGGGGAATCAAAAACTGAAAACACGGCTTTACTGCTAATGTGTTTGCTCCCTAACTTTGCATAGAGAGTTTGCCTTGATGTAGAGGCGGACTCTCAGGATAGCGTGGGATATCCCCTCCATTTTGGCCTCAACTTGAGAGCTTTTTTTGAGCTTGGGAGTTGATTTCAGAGAAAACCAGTGGCACCATCGTGTTTTCTCGCAAACTTTTACTTAAGAATCAACAGTCAAATCGCAAATTCCTCATAAATGCAACATCTCCATTGAAGATCACTCGAAATCCATAGAATCAGAGGGATCCCTTCAGTTAAATCCATGTCTTTGCATTCCAGATGTGTTTCCCGGACCACAATTGTAACACGCTGAAGCACGCACCCACCACCAAACCCCCCTTCACTTTGGCCGATTTGAAGCGTGTCATCCCTCCACACTGTTTCGAGCGATCCCTGGCTCGCTCCTTCTCCTTCTTGCTGGCTGATGTGAGCGCATTTTTCTTCTTCTCCTTCGCAACAGCAACGCTCATATCGATCCTGCCATGGCAAGCGGCCTACCTGGCATGGCCATTACACTGGTTCGTAGCCGGCACGATCATGGCCGGCTACTGGGTAATTGCCCATGAGTGTGGTCATCACGGCTTCAGCAACTACAGGGTCGTCGATGATGCAGTAGGGTTCCTCATCCATTCCTCACTGCTTGTGCCTTACTTCTCGTGGAAAGTCACCCATGCGCGACACCATTCCAACGCGGGTTCTGCTGAGCATGATGAGGTTTGTAAGCCAAAGTTCATTTACCATGTTATTTATTGTGTTTGTTGTGACTATCCGAGGGATAAGTAACCACAATGTGTAGAAAACTGCAATCTAGTTTTTGATGCTATTGAACCTCTAAATCAGAGTTCGAAACTTACAGGCGCCAACGCGCCAAAGAAATCAGTCATGGCGCCTAAAAAATGAAGAATCTGCGCCAACGTGGCCCCTAAAAATTGCCCCCCTCTCCCCCCCCCCCCTCCAAAAATAATCACAATTTTTCTTTTGGGTAAATTTTCAAAATTTCCCCCAAATTACAGTTAGTAGATCTGTGACTAAAATATATTGCGTCTAACTTTTCACTAAATGCGCCGTGATATATAGGCAAAAAGTCAATCAGGCCCCTAAAAAATCTTCAATGGCTCCTAAAAGTCGAGCTTGATGCGCCACATGGCTCCTAAAACTCAAAGGTGAGTTTCGAACACTGCTCTAAATCGACGTATTTCTGCCAAACGGCACCATGTGCATTAAGACATGAGCCCTGAGACTCATAAGAATACATGCATGACAGGGCTCACGTCATAATGCACATAGTTCCGTCTGATAGAAATATACGTCCAAATTTCATTCTCAAAAATTTTGCTGGAAGACCCCTAAAAACATCCGACATTATTGAAATGGGGTATGAAAGTTTGGAATTTGCATTTAAAATCCGTAGTTTTAAGAAAAAGTCCTTTGAAGTTTTAATCTGCCATGTTTGCGGCTTCAGAATTGTGAGGAAGTAGTATCGTTTTCCGACGCTACAAATATTTTGACCCCTTGCAACTTATTCCCTCGGATACTATTAAAATTTCACCTTCTGAATACTCCCGATTGCCGGTTCAATTCAAAAAAGAAAAAACCTTCATCGAGGGATTAATTTTCAGGGAACGAGAGCCCGCAGATAGTAAAATTGAGATTAAATTAAATTAAGTCCGGTAACACTCAGGCCCGCCACATCCCATCTCGGGCCCTGGTACCAGTTTTAAGGTCCGGGCCCCAAGCACGGAGAGGGTGGGGGGGGGGGGGGTCCGAAAGGCATCTCCCGAGAAATTTCTAAATTAATACGACTAATCGGACTCATTTTGAAGCTTCCATAAAAAAATTTTCGATCAATTTCTGCGGAATAATTATGTTTTTTTTATACTTCCAGCACATATTACTTGCGAATTGTTGTATTCAAAACATCTGGAAAATTTTTATTTTTTTGGGGGGGGGGGTGGGCATATGATACTATTTTCAGTTCTAAGAGGGCCAGGCCCCCCTGTACTCCCCCTTCGTTTGTCTAGGGCAAGGGAGTTGAGCCATGAGCCATTGAAGTCGAGGATGCCCAGACTGGAGACCCTTAGCATCTGACGACGGAAGAAAATGAAACGCAGTTACTAAAAATATCCCTCTGTACTGAAAATCTTGAAAATAGATAGGAATTTTCCAAGAAGTATACTTCTTTGAAAATTTAAGAAGAATTCTACAGTGCCCCAAGCGTGTTTCTGAAAATCTATTCACCTTTAGCGAAATTTTTAGGGTAAATTTTTCACTTTTTCTTACGAAACAAGGGTTGCATATGAATTCGTAGTGGTTTTTCACGGGTAACACGGGCCCCCTCCGGGGCCCGGGCCCCAGTGCCAGGGACCCAGTATCCCCCCCCTTGTGGCGGGCCTGGTAACACTCGATGATCATGTCCGAACGAATTGAATAGAAATACCATTGTCTTTTTCAGGTATTTTGTCCGAAACCTGAATCCGCTGTGGGAACATTTGATAGCTTAACAGATAATCCACCTGGCCGTATTCTGAAGGTTGTGCTATCCATGGCTGTCGGGTGGCCTCTCTATCTGGTCATAAATGTGACTGGCCGAGACGATTATGAAAGACTAGCCTCGCACTTTGATCCGTTCAGCCCCATGTTTAGAGACTCTCATCGACTTAAAGTTATAGTCTCCGACTTAGGTAAGAACAATCGAGTTTGTACATTATTATTCAAGTAAACAGTATGATGATAGTACTGGAACATCCTCTAAGCAAAGAAACATTACGTAAATATGTCAGAATTTTACTCCAGATCAATTTCGTTCTTAAGTCTTTTATCAGTGAAGTGTTTTTAAAATTTCTAGCAGCTGTACGACAAAACAAAACGTGTCTATCATCATTTTTGAATATTTTTACGTATACAATAAGTCTATTCACTTGGCTGTGCCTATGCCTTGCGTGCAACAAACTCGTAGGCGTACCCTACTCAGAATAAACGTTTCTGCATCAACGGCTGAATACAACTATTCGTACGCAATGGATGTCTATGTTGCATATTTTTTCAAATGAAGGCGCCTTTTTTTCTATGATTCAGTCAAATGTTTACTATAAACGCTGTGTACTTTTGTTTAATTACCGCAAGCCGCAACAAGGCATGCTCCCGTACTGTGTAAAAAAGCTGTTTTGGGCGCTCACACACCCTTCGCGGTCGCACAGTTTGAGGAACCACTGACGTGAGATTTCCAGGATTTTTGTATAAAAGCCAACTTTTTCATTGGACACTCAAGAATTTTGGAGAACACCAGTTATAGATGAATCATATTTTATGCCTCTTAAACACAGCCCATCTTCCTAGCCGATTTTTTTTGGTCTGAGGAAACCTCAATATTCAAGAGGCGATTAAAAATGAATCAGTGAGAACAAAAACACACCAACTCGGTTACTCGAAAGTGCTTAATTTCCATTAAAGACAGTTAATTTACATGAAGGGCTTAGCGCGTCTGTTCCAACTTGGACCTTTAAAGTGTCCATAAGTACTTGCCTATCGGCAGCAAACATATTTTTCTAAAACTAACTTCTTCACCTACTGTGCAGTTTTGCGTTTGTCTTGATCATTTTCATTTTTCCGAGTTGGTGTGTTATCGTTCTCACTGATTGAAATATGGTTTTGTGCTTTTGGTCTTTTCAAATCTTTCCTGTGCCTTTAGACACATACATGCATATGACGATAGTATTTTTTTTCGCAGGTGTACTGGCGATGACCGCCATCTTGTACACTCTAGGCGCGACCCACGGATTTTCATGGCTCCTGTGCTACTACCTCGTACCCTTTGCCGTATTTAACGGGTGGCTCGTGACGGTGGCGTTCCTGAACCACACTCATCCATCGCTCCCTCGCTACGCCTCTTCGGAATGGGACTGGCTCCGCGGCGCCCTCTCCACGGTGGATCGCGACTACTGGGTCTTCAACCACGTGCTCCACCATATCACCGATACTCACGTCATGCATCACTTGTTGCCTACCGTACCCCACTACCACGCCGTAGAGGCATCCGAGGCTATCAAACCGGTATTAGGTGAGTCACAGATCATTTCGGTTTCAGGACATTTTGTCCGCGCACCTTTTTGTCCAGTAGTTTAAGCCCGCACGTAAAATTAGCAACAGTGACTTGGTCCAAACGTTATATTTTAGTCGGTATGTAAAATTATATAGACAATATGGAAATGAGAAATTGAGAGAGAAGGAGGTGTTGTTATGGTTGCTCATTTTCTAAATGAAATGTTATTACTCTCTCCTTTTGAATCATCTTTTTAAATTGTCATTGATGAATAATTGGTTTTATTTCTATCCTTAAAATATTCGATGTACAATATACCTTATATATGTATAGGTACTTTTTTTATTTTTTCTTTACGAAATTATTACTTCATTTTGAAAACATTTATATGTGTGTTTAAAACGTGACAAATATTTGTAAAACCTTTTACAAGCGACATTAATCTCAATGAGCCGCAGTTGTGCCGACAGAAACTGCAAAAATGAATAAAAGAGGGGAAAAAACCAAGGAGCACGCAATCTTTAGTTTTAACCCATTTGTACATCGATCTTTGAGAGTCAAATACGTCTTTTGAGCGTTTCGTTGTGCGTGCACCTCGCTGCAGCACAATTAACGCACAAAATGTAAAAGAAAAAATTAAAAGCTTTGGAAATCATTAAATTTGACACGGAGCCACCAATATTTACAAAACACACATTATATTATTATTCTCCTTTGATAAATTGATACATATTTTTTTCCCATCAATTTAAATGAGAATAATCAATGCAGAGTGTGCTAACATTTCAAAATAATGAGTTAAAAAACGACTATGCGAGTATAAATATTAAAGCCGAACAGAGCGGAGCGGCGTGCTGCCAGCGGGAGAGGCTCACTGGCGCCTACAAACCTAAGTGGATACTTCACGCATTGCACAATGCTTGAAGTATCCTCTTAGGTTTGAAGGCGTCAATGCGCGTTTCGCGCTGGTCACTCGCCGCGGGCGGGTGCGGAAAACAGGTGCGCGGACAAAAAATCAATGACGAAATGTCCTATAACCGATCATTTCAGGACCATCCCTTACGGCTCAAATTCTCCACTATTCGAATCTGTGAACAGTCGCGTCGGTTTTTTAGAAAACTATATTTAGTACCTAGACGGGAAATTGTAACTTGATTCGGAGACTCAGAAGCTGCTCATGAATACAATTGAGGCATTGGATGCGAAAAGGGCACTTCTCGGTTACAGCGTTTCAGAGTCTCCTCTAATATTTCATTCATTGTAAGGAAAGTGAATGCATCCATTTCACTGAAAATGACACTGAATTTTCCTTATGATTATACAATTTTCTTCAAAATTATGTTCTTGCATTTCAAGCGAGAAGCCCAGAAATATGCAACTTCTTCTTGTGTAGAAAATAGGAGAAAATTCCAGAATTGTCTTTTGTGCTCGTCAAGATGTTTCAACAACTTTCAACGAGACACTTTTTTTTTTGTTTTTTTCAATGCAACAGACTGATTATGAAAACTACTTAAATGAGTCAAAAAATTAAGTAACGTGAGTCATAATGTAGTTTTATTCACTATTATCGATGTGCGTGCTTACACTGATTTTGTGAGATTTTTAAAGCAATATTTAAAAAGGTCTACATATGACGATTAATTAACAATTGTATTTTTGTCCAGATTACTAACTTGATTTTCTCTTCCTTTTAGGTGACTATTTCCAATATGACTCCACGCCAATCCTGAAAGCATTCTATCGCGAGACCAAAGAGTGCATATTCATCGAACCTCAAGGCAACGAAGGAGTTCTCTGGTTCAGCGACCGATTCCTCAGGGACTCTTTCACCGTAGAACTCAAAACATTCCTCTTGAAAACTACTGCAGACCTCAGCAGCCGTGCCCTCTACATCGATACCGCAAAAAGTCTCTCTGGGAAACTCAAAGTCGTCGGCGCTTTGCTGTGGGACATTCTAACCACTGCCTTAAGCTTTGAATTCTACCTCCTTGTCATACCCGGCTTAATACTCAGTCTTACTGTGGATATTGTAGAAGTAGTTAGTCCACTCTTAGAAAAGGTTTTAGAAATTGTTGGATATTATATCGCACCCCTGGGAAGTCTTCGATTTTACCGTGAGACTCTGCCAGTGGCTGTCGCTGCCCCGTTTACTATTAGGTTTTACCGTGAAACGGTAAAAAATGTATTATTAAGATTAAAAATATCCTTCAATCAGTTTTAGATTACTTTATAGTGTCAGTCAACCAGTTTTCAAGCGTTGTGATGGCTTTTCTAAAAGTCTTCTTGTTTTTGGGTGAGACTGTTAAGAACATTGTTCTGAACATGTTGAAAATAGAAATTTCAATTAACGCCAGTTTTTCTCACGATACTATCAAGAAAAATTTAGGAATACCGGTTAAGAAGGAGACACTTCAGAGATTTTCCATGCGAGGAATGGGGTGTGGGTCTTTCTCGAGAGCAACTCATAGTCAGAATACAAAAGACTACCACCCGGATTGAAAGAAACAGTTTTAAAGACTTCGATGCAAGTCATAAGTGCAACTTTAAACAAAAAAACGCATAGATAAAACTGTGATAAACTTTTCGGTTCATGTTTTATATCATTTCAGAAGAAATACAACGCAAACAGCCTAGAAATTCGCGAAGAATCTACATCGTAAATCCTAAAAACCGCAAGCCATGAAGCAAATTAGAGGGTTAAAACTGAAAGTTTACCAAACGAAAAATGAGCATTACTTTTGCATGTAAAATATTTATGCACATACCTGTTTTAGCTGTAATCTGTCTATTTAAGTAAAATTCAACCGACATGCTTCCGGAGAATTTCAAATGTTTTCGTAGGAAAGAAAATATTTTGAAAATTTGGAAAGTAGCAGACTTATGAATATAGGAAGAAACGTAATTGATTTTAATTTCTTTTCTCTTATTTATCTTTAAGAGATATTTGAAATGTGAACTCTAATGTACAAAAAATGAGTGTTATCCAGGCTGTTTGTAGCACGCGTGTGTTTCAGGTCATGAACCTAAAATTTGTGTTCAGAAATAGATCCAGTTGAAACGATAAAATATTGTGACTCTGTCAAATTTCTGACGAATCAGAGACATTCGATTCGATGAATTTATTTAGAAGACGGATATTTAATAATTTAATTACACATTATCCTCTTAACATTTACTCAGAGTGATGGAGTTGAGTCCTTCATTTTCTACTCAAAAGGGGCAGTTTTCAGTATGAAAGCAATACTTGAATGGTCGAGTGAGCCCTACCCCTACATATTTCGGCACCTCCAGCATCAATATTTTTGATTTACTGTGTATGTGTGTAATTACTGTGAATCGGAGATATTAAAATATTTTAAAAGCCTATGCAATTTTTATTGCAAAATTCAAACCTTCCTGTTTATTCCTCTTTTATCTAAATTGGGGGAAATGTTCACATGCCGTAAGGTTATGAAAAAAAGACTTACTGTTATTACTCAAATATTAAATTATATTTTCATACAGCCTATCCTAATTTTTTCTCGGTAAAATGCATATACTCGAAGGTTTTAGGCTGCTCAATGCTCAAAATTGTATGAAATCAAGCAATGTTTCCATTTTTTACCTTTTTATCTAATATTAGGTTCTAGACAAAAATGTAAACGAGAAACTTGAGTTACTTTGGATCGTGAGATTTTGACGAAAACTTCTGTAGCACACAGGAAAAAAATCTTTGCCCTCAAAGTTCATTTAGAAGTTTTCAGGTCCCATCCCATATTCTGTTAGACTGAAGAAATACTTCACGCATTGCGTCAAACAGTGCGGTCGGCGTGGACGTATATTCGCGCCTTACAAGACTGCACGGATACTTCTCGCATTGCGCCAAACGCAATTCGAGACGAAAACTATTTGAGATAACCATTCGTTAGTTATAATGTTAATTCTGTTATTGTAATTTTGATTCTGACCCGGTGACATAATGCAGCATTGTCACCTGGACCGAAAGTATGTAGGTACCACAAAAAAGTTTGTAAAATTGCGGTTCCTTTTGAAACGCTCAGCCGATAGAGAGCGCTTTATGATTTCAACCTGCCCATATAATTTTCGTATACTAGTTGCAATGCGTTCAAATGACGCACCATCTCAACAACAAAATGACGGATAGGGTCCTCAAATATTTAGGATAGATTAATCTGCTTTACTTCTTATTTAATGCTTCTGATATCAAAGCGCGGAGGGCGATAACAGTTTTTCTATATTTTATTTTTTAAGGGTAGTGTAATTTTCTCAAAACTTATTATTGAAAATTTTAGGAGGCGAGTTTTTTCACTCAACGTTGCTCATTTTAAAACGCGCCAAAATTGAAAACAGCTGAGCACTTCTCTATATAATACCATTAGGTCATTAGGTCTTTCCCGCTTGTTTTAATTGACGGCCATATTCCAAAAATGTTTAATGGACAAGAAAAACTCATGAGACAACGGTCTCCAATCACTGAATTGTTTATTTTTGTTCAGACTTCAAATAAAAGGAAGTATTCATCATCGATAAGCAGCGGTTTCAAGCAATTTTAAGCCGGCTGAATACTAGTAGCACACTCATCACAGCCTTCTCTCGTGTTGTCTCGCAGGATACGGCGAAGAAGGCTGAGAATCGTTTAAAAAAATCATTAAAATCCTAATTTCTTTCTCCCACTCGTGGAAAAGAATTTTAATGCACTGAGATACTGTGCGAATACGCAGGTCCTTATGCTCCAAGCAGAGATGGTACCCTTTCAATTTACTCACACAGATACCTCCCGTGAGAAGAATTCA
Source organism: Bemisia tabaci (assembly GCF_918797505.1). Taxonomy (NCBI): domain Eukaryota; kingdom Metazoa; phylum Arthropoda; class Insecta; order Hemiptera; family Aleyrodidae; genus Bemisia; species Bemisia tabaci. The sequence goes on from NC_092795.1 coordinate 35,326,233, forward strand.
GATTAAAAGATACTCTCAGGCTATTGTCTTTGTATGATCAAGGTTTTCACAACCTTTCTATGTTCTTAGACCCATTAATTAAAATTTTATATCGGCACATGGCTCATACAAACTTTAATTTTCTGGTTGTACTCTTTCCTCAGTCAGTGTTTAACGGTCTCTAATACTCTACATACGCAGTGTGAATCGTGGAACCTATTCCCTAGTTTGATGAGTTTTTGTCAGAATATAATTTATAGTTGTTTGCTCCGATTAAAAAAATAGCTCTTTTTACTCCCTAAAATAAATAATAATTATTGTTTGCAGTTTAAACCAGTTTTTTCAAGGGTTTCAGCATTAGGAATGCTCCACCTATCAGGTTTAGTGCCAAATTGGCTGATTATCTCTTTGATCACACTTCTCAGTAAGTAATTTGTCAATTATTATATATTCACTAATTTTGCAGCAATTGTAACAAAATAATTAGAAAAAAATTAATCATCAATGAGGCTGGGTTTTTACAAGCTACTGTCTATTGTAATGTATTTACTATCTGTCCATTATTCTAAGGACTGAGAAAACAGTGAGTAATTGCTAATAAAAATTTATCATAAAATTAAAATTACCGTGATAGAAAATTTCTATATTAAATTTAATCTTGAATTTTCAAGAATTTTTGAAAGCTTTAGTCAGGCTATAGCCGGTTGTCTGAAACTGTAACTCAGACCCTCAAAAGAGGGAGAATGTCTGGGCAATCAACTACCAAACATTCGGTTGGTAGTAGAATTGGCGGGATACTGTTATCTCTGTCTTCCATGGATAATTTGTCGCAGGCAGTCAGCATAATCGCAAGCAATTTTGCAAGCTCCATACGTGTTAACCGTCGAATTGCAATATTGCGATTGTTGCAATTATTGCAACTATTGATAGAAATTTTCTCTTCGTATAGTTGTTTAAGTGAAAAAGAATGACTAGTTTTGTTTTGTCTTTTTTTAGCATGCAGATACATTCAAACCCAAGACGCTGATTATGATAACGGTAAGACGATCAATATTCATAATGTACGATGCTCGTTAACAGCAAAATTGTTCGCGTATTTTACGCGAATCAAGTTTCCAAATCGTTGCATCGTTTAAACATCGTCCAAGTTTCTGAATCGTTGCAAATAAGATCCATATTTATCATTTATCTTTCAATTGTAATGAAAATTGGGTAGGAACCGTCAAAAAAAATGACGCGTGGTCCTAGTTTTGCGGCGATTTTAGCGTCACGCAAGCTCTGAAAGGGAGAGCGGTCGAGTCTCGAGTCATCTTCCCAGTGTGATGCGCCTTCAAACCAGCCAGCGACAATGTGGCTACACCCGTATTCGAATCGCAAGTCTCGCATTGCGTTTGGTGTGATGCGAGAAGTATTCCTGCAGTCTTGCAGGCGCTAATATGAGTTTGACGCCGACCGCACCGTGTTCGGCGCGATTATTCGAACTCCCGGTAGAATAATCGTGGCATCGAACAATGGGGCTTAAAAGGCCCATGTTGTGTTTCGATGCGAGCATTCCAACGTTGCCTTGTTTCTCCCAATGACATATTTTTTCTGAGAAAAGTTAGGAATGTTCTCTATGTTCGCGTTTTTAGATTGAATGGACTATCAAAGAAAGTACGAATTAAAGCACTCTGATACATGATTCTTCATAAGAATTTCACGTAATATATATTTATCCTGTTTATTTAGCCTGAGAATAATCAATTTTAATGTAACACAGAGACACATGTTTAGCATGTATTTCGTTGCAGTGAATATACAATTGATGCCTTCAAGGAAGTCTATTACAATGACAAGTGAAATTTCAAAGTTAACAACGGAAATTTCCATGTCATAGTGACATTTTTAACCAGACAATTTTCAAAACTTTTCAATTTTTTTTAAAAAAAAGTCTGACCTGCTCGGCGTAATTTGTGTGCGGTTTTACGGAGAAAAAAGATATCCACACTGGAAAAAAAAGTCGCTTGGATCTTGAGTCCAGACTCTTGTGAACAGTGATAAGGAAAAATACTCTTGATTTAATCGGATTTTTGTTTGAATCAAAAGAGGGATCCGCTTAAATTAAGAGGCTTGCTTCTCGATTGAAGCAAAAATCCGATTGAATCAAGAGTATTTTTTCTTATCAATGTTTTTAAGAGTCTGCACTCTAGATCCAAGCTACTTTCTTCCAGTGCAGTCGGCTGTATCTCTTATTTGCAGTAGACGAATGTGTCTTGATTTTCCAGGACGACGTGTTGACTTGGCCTCACCGAGTCGTTATTTCTGCTTTTCTGACAGGTGTTGACGAGAGGTGTAAGACGTTGTATGACCCAAACAGATCGGTATCTTTTGATTTCGAGTGCAATAGATGTTTCTGCATGAGTTTTGGGGTCGCAGCATGTACGCGCAAGGTATGCAGTCGTGGAGACCGCGGGAACAAAACGGAAAAAGCCAATAATGGCCCAGGTAAAATGTCTTAATAATTCCGTCAATGGAGAATTTGCATGCAAATTTTTTATTGCTTCATCTGAAAGTGCTTAAAGAGCTGATTTCACAGTGTTTTTTAAAAAAAATTCTGATACGGGAAATAGTATAAAAATAGGTTTAAGACTGACAAAATGCACCACCTTGTGACGTTATCTGGCAACATTTCCTATTTTAATACATGTATTTTCGCAGATTAGATCATTTTGTCATATCTTCTCCAATAATTGTTCAGTTCATGAACCGAGGGTATCCCCGTGTTCAGTTCACTCAGCAGTTTCCACTAATACACGGAATTCATTACAATTTCGGACACCTGCAAATTCTCTAATGCGCACACTAAAATGAAAGTATGGCGATTTTTACCAGAGGTACAGGAAAGTCTGGCATCAGTCTACTTGATTTTGGACACAATAGGATATAGTTTACCAGGCATCTGCTGGTATTTACCATTTTTTTGACGAATCCAAATAAATTTAGGGTCTCGGCGAACATGGGATCCGTGGGTGATCATTACTCATATCACTGTCACTCAAACCAACTTTTTTTCTTCTCAGTGCTCGCTCTCGCAGACATCTAACAATACACCTCTCTGAACCTTAAATCCAAGGAGTTCTCTTGTGTAAAAGGAGTTTAACAACTTTTTATTACTTTAAAATTGAGTTGATCAAAATACCAAAATGAGAAGAACAAGTGAAAAAAAAAACATGTTAAATCGGAGGAAGAGAATAATTATTATATGAATCTGATGACCGACAGAAATAACGATTTTGCAACTTCACGTCACATGAGAAAAAACCAGTGGTGAACAGCAACGTCACAATCGAAGGAATGTATTTTTCCAGTCTCTCCATTGTTTTCTGTACTGAATTCACCACAAAATGTACCACAATCAACACAACATTTGTGTTGGTTTGTGTTTTCACTCCTTATATTAACCAAAAGTAACACAGGAACACAAATATTTTTATCAGTGCAGTGTTGACTTCTTCGACCGAGCCAAAGGTCGGCTTGGTGCAGAGTTTGTTCGATGCAATACAGGGAAGCTTTAAATTTACATAAAAGGGAGAGAAAGCACTTTCGTCGACTTAATTTTATTTGATTTTTTACTCCCGCACAGATCCTCGTTGCTTGAGCGGCAAAACTTATTTCAAATCTGGCTGCAACTCTTGCTTCTGTGTTTCCAACCCTTTGGTCGTCGCCTGCACGAAGATGTACTGCCCTAAAGCACCGAATTCATCCCCCGTGCGGGCCATCCCACCCAAGATCGATTGCAAAAAAGACCCCACCCTTCGCATTGATACATTATTGTGGTACGAACCATGTGTAAAAAAATAAAATGTTTTCACACATTGATTTTCCATGTAGAATAATGACTTACTACCTTGATTATCTCCGCCTCCTATTTTCAGCAAATAAATCCTATATTTACAGTGAATAGGTGAGATATAAACCAGTAAATGAACGTATTTCTGCCAAACGGAACTACGTGAATTATGACGTGAGCCCTTTTATGTATATATTCTTTTGGGTCTCAGGGCTCACGTCTTCAGGCGCATAGCTCCGTTTAGCAGAAATACGTCCAAATGTGAAACTGTTGCGCTTTACGGAAGAGGGACTTGGTTGGAATATTCAGTTTCGCTTGTATTATAATATAAATGGTATAATAAGTATTACTATTATATTATTACCATACTATTATAAGTATAATTGCATTATACTTGTAATGCGCCTTTGGACAGGGCGAGAATCAAATAATCACAAGAAAATTCCACAAATTGAAGTTCAAGAATATACTCAAAATCGGTGGGTATAAGTTTACATGCCCAATATATTCAAACTTCTCGTTCACCTGTAAACTATATTCCGTGTCGGCCAATTAAATCAGCCACTAAAAACTTGCAAAATTATGGATATTTTACTTTCATATTAGCAAGATAGTGTGATATAAAAAGTAATTTTCAATTGCATTCAAAGCATCTAAATTATTTACTTTTACTTCGCTGTACCTTCCAAAAAGAGTCTTTCTAAAAAAGGTAAAGCAGCTCCCAAAATAGACGGCATGTTTGGTCGTAGTTATAAAAAACGTTAATGCCACTTTCGAAAGTTAGGCACCTCAAAATTGAACCTTAGAAAGCAAAGAGGTTAGCAAATTGGTTAATTAATACGTGTTAGAATGACTTTAAAAGATTAACAGTAATAAGCCCTCACAAACCAAGGTTTTTAACAGAGTGCTGATCGAACGAGCATGTGCTGTATATTCCGACTTGTTTTATTTTTATCATAAAAAACCTCATTTTTTCGATTCCAAGAAGCGCAAATTTTATCATCCAAAATATTAAGTGCTAAAAAAATATCACGTTGGCTGATACAGCGGTGAAAGTTGCTGATTTCATATCTTTTCCTTGTAAATGCACTGGTGGAAAAGTAAATAAAATATTAAAAGCTTCAAGGGAACCATGTGCAGCGCTGATATCACTTTCTCTTTTCACTTATCTGAAAAGTTCGAAAGTTCATCGGTAAATTCTCCATCAATAAATTTGCAGATTGGGTTGTTTTCGACGGATGACTTTTTTTGTGCATTTTGCATGGTTATTCGCTGTGTTTTTTTGGCATTCTCCATGAGTGGTTGGAACAGTTTGACAGAGCCGATTGGAATATAAACATATATAGGAATCATTTCTTCTCGACTGAAAAATTTTACTCTAATCTTGCCACCAGCATTGTGCACACTGAGAAAAAACTATGGTTTATAAACCTATTAGAGGTAAATATGGAACACCTATAATAGTCGTAAATAAACTACTGATTCTCGGTCTGTGAACCATACTAAGGTCTCTGTACCTAATTAAGGTACAGAGACCATAACTAAGGTATATGTGCTATTATTATATGTAGAGGTACTACTATTAGTGGTGTTCCATATTTACCACTAATAGGTTTATAAACCATAGTTTTTTCTCAGTGCAGTTACTTCACGTATCCCAGTTCAAAAAGTCTCAAGGCAACAAAATGTACCATCGGTCGGATTTAGCCTCAAAATTGATATTAATTTCATTAATATCAGTCCTCTGTAAGTTTTATCTTATGATTATTGAGTATATAACTCTAGTTTTTCCAATCTGTTATTGATTTTATTCCAGATGCCGATAATAGTTGGTCGTAAAGAATTGAATTTCAAAAACCAATAAAAGATAACTCGAAAATGTCTTCTTTGTAAGTACCAAAGAAAAGGAATAGCATCAAGCTTGAATTTTTTTTAAAAAGTATAGACTATTGACTACTCCGAGTTTTAATAAATAGCGAAAGGGGACCTTGGTCTGCTAGGGCGAAATTTTTAGTAAGCAATTTTGGTCGAATCATGTCAAAAAATTCGTTTTTAAGATTTCAAAGGAAAACTTTCTCCAGTGCTTCACAGAATTAATATCAAACAATTATCTCTATTTTTGTGCCAAAAGAGGACGCAATGCTGCTTTATAATCTGACAATCTTATACCTGGAGAAGGCATGTAGATTAGAATTTTGTGCCTGAATGAAAGTATTAACAGTTTTCCTAACTGGTAGTTATTTCTTCGATTTTTACAATTTTTTAATGAATTTATTCAGTTTCAGCATGTGAATCTTTGCAAACGAGACAACGCAGAGCCACCACTCAAGAAGGTAAAACGATTGATTTTTTTATGTGTAATGACAGCCCCCCCCCCCCCAAAAAAAAAAAAATACATTCAAGATTGAATAATATCCTCTAGTTTCACTGATCTCTTCCAACATTTTTTTTTTGTCAAACTTTGTAGTTAAGCAAAATGTTCCTATGGATCTGAGAATTTCCTTGGAAATTTTAAGATCCTCTCGTTTTCGTCGATATTTTTTCATTTTTCTGAGATTTTGGGATGTAGTTTCCAGTAAAGGGTACACTTTTTTCTGAAGATGTAATCTCAGGGACAGATTTCCTTTTTGCCTTGCAGTTTGGCCATGTTAGAACCTCAAAATGGCATACTTCACTAAAATCTAGACGTATCAAATTGCGATTTACTATCAGACTTGTGTGAATGAAATCGCTTTTTGGTAAAGTTTTCGGATATATGATGCCTTATTGGTCCAATTTATTATTTTCAGGTACCATCAATAACCATTATTCATAATTTCTGATGGGATGTCGTGTTTCAATCTAATTATTTTGTACGCAAACCTTGCGGTTTCATCAAATTCTGGACAATTTTAACAAATAATTATGGAATAAATTGAGTTTTCAACATTTTTCGTAAAATAAAATATGTTGAAAAACCAGCTCATACCTAATTCCAAGGTTTGCTAACCGGTCAGGTAGCGCTGGAACAGCTTCAATTTTTTTCCAAGTCAAGTCTGTATATTTTATTATTTAGCACTCATAGAAATAACTCTATACTTTTTACCTCCACGTTGATATCCAAGCTGTATTTAAATATGATAATCGATACGATAATGTAGTTTTTTTTTTTTTTTTTTTTTTTTTTTTCTTTTTTAACTTTGTCTTTCTCTTCCTTTACAGAGCTCGATTCCCACTGCCCGGCAGATTTTGGTAAGCAAGAAATCACATCGTGGAAAAATGATTGCAATGATTGTTTCTGTATCGATATCATGAAGGCCGCCTGCACGAGAATGAAGTGCACAGGGGAACATTATGCAGTAAGCTTAGGAGCTGAAGAACAAAAGCTGGTGAGTGTTAAAAGTATTTAAGAATATATTTTACAATCCAACTTTTTTAAATGCTATGGAGTAAAATATTATTTTTTTTTTCAACAAAAAAATTATATGTTGTTAAAATGTTGAATCAGTTATACGAGATTATCATTTCATGGGTTGAAGTTACGCTTCTTCAATGTAAAGTTTAAAGTTACCTCATTTTCTACAAAAAAGAAAACTAACAACATTTCAATTAAACGTTAATTCGTTCCTTTTTAACAAAGATAAAACATGAAGAGGGATATTTCCAGTTAGAGGTAAGCATTTTTTTTTTATTTAAGCCAGTGGTCTGCTCAGAGAGATCTGCTAGGGGATTGAGTCGGAGCAAGGTGGTCAAAAATTACATCAACTTCGACGTCATGACCAAACAACTTGTCTGGTATGGTTATTTTGACAGGATGACCGAAGAAAGAGTTGCGTTCCTGGAGGCATCATGTCAACTGTTGGTTACCCGATGAGTACCATTCAGAGTTTGACGATCGCTCCTGAAAACTTGCTGACTCTCGCTAATTACCCGATGACTACATGGCAGGTCATCGGCCAACGCAATCTCCCAGCACCTTTCAAAGGTGCTGCGTTGAGATAGCCTTAATGTCTGTTTGAGCCGCCATGATAGTCACATGACAAAAGTTTGTCATCGGGTATTGCATGAAAAAACAGCAACGTTTTTTCTTCTGATACCTCCAGAGAACGCATTTCTTGCTGCCAAAAAAAAAAATGCTTGATTGGGATCCTAATAAGATAAGATTAATGGGACGCCCAGAGGAAGGATGGTGACAAGGGGTTTTAAATAGAACGAGGGAGTGCGAACTCCCTGAAAAGTTGTGGAAGGACAGTGCATACTGAGGCAATTAGATGTCGCAGAGCAATAGAGAGCGCCGCGAAAACGGCTCCTAAGTATGTATCTGCTTAGGATAATTTGATTTATTCATTTAACAAGAACCCCTCTTATGAAATTTAATCTCTCTAGTGATAAGTGTGATTTTAATTCTAATTACAGATCCCAGATGTGTGAACAATACTGAAAATTCTTGGAAAGAGGACTGCAACACCTGTTTTTGCGTGTCGAACCCACCAAGGGTCGCCTGCACCAGAAAGCTCTGTGTGACGCCTCCATCAGATGTCGCGCCCCAGAGAGTCAAACGTGACATTAAAGACGATCTCTCCAAACATTTTGAGGAGGAAAATAAAATGCAAGGAGACCAGCCCTGGACACCAAGCCCTCTTTTGTTGAATTCAGGTACCCAAGTACACCCTAACGTCTGGACCGCGACTGCAGCGCTCTCTGTCATCACTGCTGTCATTGCTCGAATCTGAAAACTATTCAACAGGATGCAAGTGAGGCACTAGCTGAACTGAGAACCCTAAAACACATTAAAACACACTACCTGAAATTGAGGAATATTTTACTTACGGTTTTACTGTTTTTCGTTTAGTTTTAAAATTATTTGTAATTGTTGTGTCTTTTTGACAATACTGGAGCCCAACTCACGTCTTATTTAAAATATTATAATATCGAGTAGTATATGTGTACCCCCAACACCAGCTGTCGACATTTTTAACATTTGGAACAGTTTTAGGTCTCTTGAAATATTTGAATGACTTCTTTCTGCAACTTTAAAGTGTTATACTTTTGAAATGTAACACTTAGTCGATTTCGTTTCATATTAAAAAAAAAAATATGTATTCAGAGAATTACATTTTACAGACTATTTTGGGTCTCTTTTTCTTCTCACATATTATATAATGCTTTTTGGTTCAAAAACAGTGAAACAATACTTGAATTATTTTTCCTGATTCCATTTTTTTCTCTTGAGTGAGGTGCCTCTTGAGCGTCTTCATAAATTTAAAAACATTAAATAAATTGATGCTGAATTGAACTAAACTGGGTCCAATGAGGTTTATCTCCTCCCACATGTTACTTATATGTTCCAAAAGGCTCATATTAATCGTAGTCTATCCTCACTTGCTCATTTTTTTATGATCCCCTTGGTAAAAATTGGCGATAGGCGAGCTGCGTTTCAAAATACCATAGGAGTTCTTATAGCCGACTGAAGAAGGCGATAGAAAATCATATAGCTGGCTGTAGAAAGTGGAAAAAATCATACGGCCGGGCTACACGAAGCGATGAAAAATTATACAGCCGGGCTATAGTTCCTATCGCCAGGCTTTACACTTTATCGCCTGGCTGTTGCTTTTTCGGCATCGGCTATAAAAGGCTATAAGAAATTGTGTAGAAATTCGTGTGCTTTGTAAATCCTTAAGTTTGTACGGAATCACCTTAATATTTACAAAACGCACATTATATTTTCCTTTACTACATATTTTTTCTCGTCAATTAAAATGAGAATAATCCATACAGAGTGTGCAAACATTTCAAAGTCATAAGTTGAAAAACGCTGACTCAACGAGATTAAATATTAGAGCCTAACACAAAGCGGAGCGGCGGCGCACTGGCGCCTACAAACCTAACAGGGATACTTCACGCATTGCGCAATGCGTGAAGTATCCCTGTTAGGTTTGTAGGCGCAAATGCGCGTTTTACGCTGGCTGCCCGCCTACCGCTCCTCGCCGCAACGCACCACGGCGCTTGAAGCAACTATTTCACACCAGAGGTATTGCACAGTATCATACGAAATTTCAGGCGCTACAACATATTAGGAATGGGAGGCATCCTTCAAAAGTACGGAGCTTTCCTCGCAAAATAAATCAAGATACTACGGCCCATAAAGAGAGCGGTACTCCAAAAACTTACTAAGTCCTAGCATCCGTAATTAGTAACGTTTAGCATACACTTTATCGCCAGGCTGTTGCTTAGTCGCCATCGGCTATAAAAGGCTATAAGAAATTGTGTTGCCGGCTAAAGAAGCTATTGAAAATCTTACAGCCGGCTGTAGGTCTATGGTATTTGGGAACACAGATTCTACGGCAAATTTTTAACAGGGTCTCCATTTTTAAAACGGCAACCTAAACAGAGCCTTGAGTATATAATACATTTTAATGACCTTAAAATAATGAGTTTGAATTTTTTAAGAGTAAAAAAATTCATGCATTCTTGAGGCAGTGCTCCATACTGCACCACCGTTCGATTTGAAAAATATTTCCAACTTTGTCGAGGTAGGCCGTTTTTTTCTGACGAGATTTGGACTCGGGACAGTTCTCAAACTATTGGGGACAAGCAATTGGTATGGTATGGGCATGGATCCATCACATACATTGGATCTAGAGTCCAGACTCTTGAAAACATTGACAAAAAAAGGACTCTTGATTCAATCATATTTAAGCTTAAATCAAAAGGAAATCCGCTCAAATTAAGAGGCTTGGCTCTCGATTTAAGCTTAAATCTGATTGAATCAAGAGTATTTTTTTTTTTTTCGATGTTTTTAAGAGTCTGGACTCTAGATCCAATGTGTTTTTTTTTCAGAGTAGTCTATAGGATACAGTAAAGAAATTCTGAAAAAATTTACCATTGTGTATTTCAATCACATTTATTCTGCTTTTAACGGTCCAGTTTCACTATCTTCCACGTTTTACCTTATGATCAAGACTCACTGTTTATTGATCAGAGTCTTAAACGTGAGTATTAAGGTGTCCGCTCTGCTTGCGATTTGGTGCTGGTCGCGCAGAGTTCAAGGCCAATGGTGATGTCTGAGCATGGGCTACACCGTGGGCGCCAGAGGGTGATGTCAAAGAATGGGCTACACCTTGGGCCCCAGAGGGTGATGTCAAAGAATGGGCTACACCTTGGGCACCAGAGGGTGATGTCAGTGAATGGGCTACACCTTGGGCACCAGAGGGTGATGTCAGTGAATGGGCTACTCCTTGGGCACCAGATGGTTTTGGCCATTCGTTGGCACGTGTGTTCTGTAGCCATTCGTTTGGTGGCCAAAGAGCTGCTGATTTGCCGTCTCGCTGCCAGGCTGTCGACCAGGCAGACACGGTATTAGGAAGCCAGTTAGGCTCTGAGCCTGAGGACCAGTCAGCCATTACATCAGGGGATGCCGAAGATCTGCCTACACCGATAGGATATGAATAAGCATATCTGAAAGAGCTACTTCCTGGGTTCTGTTCAACGGCGACAGAAACAGATTCATCTTTCCCGGGAACCGATGGAGCAGGGGAGAGTTGCGCACTCTCACGGTGAGTCATGGAAGGTGCCTGGTCTTTGACGTATGGTGGCTGTCTGTCCACGGAGTAGATTAAAATAGCTGGTTCGAGTTGGGCACCGGGGTTCACCGCTGGTGGCGCGGCCTGTTGGTAGCCGCCTGAAACCTGAGCACCAGGAGCTGGACTTCCGGGAACGCTTTGCCATGGTGTATGGATGGCTGGAGAGAACTGCGGGTTCGGGCGCTGGGTATGGTGAGCCTCATGAGGGTGATTGTAAGGCTCTTGTTTATGAGTCTCGTGGGGGTGATGAGACTCGTGAGAGTGCTCACAATCCTCTTTGCGGGTGCTTTGCGATTGGTATCCGGCGAGGTTTGAAGGCGCACTGGCAGGGTAACTCTCCGGGAGGCTCGAACTTGGCGAGAGTTGGTAGTATTCGACGTTCGGGGGTTGGAGGTTCGAGCCGAAAATCTGAGCCTGGTACTCCTGTGGCCGGAGGTTCTCGTAGGTGAGGGGAACGGCAGGGGAGAATTGGGCGTTGATTTGTTGGTTAACGTCTGTGTGAGGTCTGCCGAGGGGAGCAAGTTGGAAAGGCTGCCGGCGTAAGTTGGTGGTGATATGCTGCCTTGGCGAGGGATTTTGGGCAAGGGAGACACCGGCTAGAAGCCCACAGATCAGCCATCGCTGCAACTGAAATATATGCATTAATTTCGATTTATTTCAGAACCTTTGAGAAAACGGAGTGAGAAAGTTATTTCACTGCTCCAAGAGCATTCCAAAACGGAGAGGTTTTAAAAAGGGAGTAAAGAGTAGCAGATTTTAATGTTCATACAGTTAGTTCCTTCCGAGACAGCTGCTGATTATAATCTCCATCAAGTCTCATCTTCCAAAAGAGGAAAAAAATACTAATATGAAAGCTCCAACTTAATTTCTTACCTTACTACAAAAATTAATGGTGTTACTGTCAGTGATTGCGGCTGGGTAAGTTGGGTCGTTAAGAGGTAAAATTTTCAATGTGAATGATTTTTTAATTCTGAGCTATTTTTGCCGCACCCCCATATTATTACTTTAACCTGCTAACGTTATGTTTTTTTCTGCGTGTTCTAATCTAAACGACGACAAGGTTCTCACTCACAATCAGACAGGAAAAACATACAATGTATCCATACAGAGTTTATCCTGTGCAATCCAATAGAACATATTTAAAAGAGCTACTCAAATGCGTGATTTGAATTGAAGCTTTAAATGATGACTGAATGAAACTTTCTTATAAAAACAAGACAATTCCGTTTATAGTTCTTCTTATATTGCTTAAATTGATGTGGATTCTTTCGGAAAAATCTAGGTGCTTCAAAATGATCTTGCTTCTTCCTTTAGCATAGCAAGAATTTAAACGTTCTCGTTAATGAATGACTCAGGACTCACTCAATGCTGAGCTCATCTTAATACTTTACTATACGTCGTTAATTTTATCGATTGTTTCCTTTTTTTTTTGAAAAAAAAAAAAAAAAAAAAAAAAAAAAAAAAAAAAAAAATATCTCCCAACATAATATGCATTAAAATTGTTCAAAATGATTGAACTCAGCGGAGTGAAACAAAATTTTTTCTTGAATTTAAAAAAAAAAACATATCTGTCATTGACTCCCCCACCCCAACAAGTACTTTTCCATAGACCTAAATGCCCAAGCTCTCGGTTCCGTTTTGATATTGGATTAAATGGTGCTTTGTTTTGATTGCGTACGTCGTGTAAGTCTGAGCTCCTCCTCAATTTGAACCCATCATAAAAAAATGAAAATTAAACTTGAGGTCAGTGTAATACTTACCCAAAATCGCACTGGTCCGGCCATGATAACCCGGTCACAATTTGACTAGCATGCGATAACCAGCTTTAGCGAGTTATATAGGTCGATTGAGACTATCTTAATGACACCCTACTCTCGCCACCAAATTAACACCCAAGTTTTCCGTCTGATCTGATTCATCGATTCCGCATCAAAACATCGCGAATCGATCAAACTGACCCTGGTGCCACATTGTTCAAAGAATCATTTAAATCTCCTTGGATATTAATAGAGAAAATATTCATTCTCTTGCATGAAATGGCTTCAATATTTGACACATTAGTAATCAAAATTGGCACACCCCCATCGTTAGTAATTGTATAATTCACAATTATTTATGTGATCTGGCATCAATGATCGCAAATTTCAGGAAACCCGGGCGAGCTTTAATTAGATTGATAACAAGTAGACGAAAGATACCGCAACTTGCTTTAATTATGAGCTATAATGATTTAAATATGGAAAAAAAGGATTCTGGCATGGAATTTTTTTTAGATGATCTGCAGAAATGAAGCGAGAGTTACACGAAATAATTATATGAGGGAGGGGGGTGAATGCAGTTTCCCGTTGATTTTTTCTCTCTGGTCGTCTCGATACACCTCGAGACCATAAAATATTGTGGTACTTGGCTAAAATGTTCTGCCGAAACCCGGGATCGAACCAGGGACATTTAGATCTTCAGTCTAACGCTCTCCCAACTGAGCTATTTCGGCTTGAACGCTAATTGGCGAACAACCAGAAGTTCCGCATTCGTAGGTCATATTCATTGATTAGCGTGTTCACTATTCTCGTCAGTAACTACATAAGGATGAATAAATATTACAAGCCTAGATAATTTCCTATGCTCATAAGTCGCGGCGAGTTGGCTGAAACCATGAGGAGGGGGCAAAAGTTTAAAAAAGGAGATGAAAGGGGGTCTGAAGGGGTTCTGTCGAGCGGAGGGTCCTAAAATTTCGGAAATTAGGTACTCTTAGAAGACAAATGTTGGTTTTTTTTTTCATGTCACAATATTAACATTTTGAAATCAACGAAATTTTTCGAAAAAAGGGTGGAAGGATGACAGCCGTACAACCGCACAGCCGTAACTTTTAATGGAAAATTGCTGTGAGGTTGGGGTGTAAGGAGGTTATTTAGGAATGTATGCATACTGCTCATTCAACCTCTCCTTTGAAGGGATGATCAAACTCACATTCAATCTCTCATTCAGTATCAATGCTTAAAAACATTTCTTCTGATAGATAGACTTACGACGGATCAGAATTACATGTATAGCAACATATAGCAGAAACATTAATTTTACTTATAAATTCGCTTGAATTTAATATGATTTTGTCGACTCCTTCCGTGTTTGAGTCAAAATTTTCAAATATATAAAATTAGTTTCAAAATTAAAGCATCCACAAATGACAAAATTATACTGTGCATTGCAGACAATTGTGCCCCGCATTAGTGAGGATCACCTCTTGTGGATGATCATTGGTCAGTTATGGCAGAAATCGTTAATTGTTAACGGAATTAAAAGTATTTGCCGAAACCCGGGATCGAACCAGGGACATTTAGATCTTCAGTCTAACGCTCTCCCAACTGAGCTATTTCGGCTGATAGGTAACTACAAAATACGACTGACATCTTCACCGCTCTGATGCACACAAGCCGGTGAAAGTACGATGTGCCGCACATAAATGCATTCATGCCCAGCTCACTCACACATGTCACCGAGCGAGATACTTTGTAATCTTCAAATAGTTGCGTAACACATTATTACGGAGCTAGGACGTTACAGTAACGCACTGTTCCTGTTGCTGTTTTTGTTCAAGCATCCATAATGCAAGTCTAACCGCCCCTTCCTGAAAATTCTTTCAAGGTACCAATCGCCCCCCCCCCCCCCCGTCATTTTAGAAGAAGTGGACGCTTTGATGGGATTTTCGTATGCATACGCTCTTCATTTGAAATGTTTCCCTCAGTTTTAAACGCATTTATCGTCTCTGTCCATGCACTATGCACTTTCCGCATACTAAAATACATAATTTGGAAATCAAAACATTAGAATAAATTCTAAAGTTAACGGTTTCAGACTCGCGGCCTATCTCCCATGAAACCTCATCCAATTTGTCTAGAAACCTTTGAAAGCACCATACCTTGGATGTAAAGTGTAACTTGATCAAATGGCGAATTAATGGCGATGTGATTTAGATGACTCAAAGATTTGAGCATTTTGGCAGACTGTTATTTCTTTTATTTAGATACAAATATTGGTACATAATAAATCTAAAAAGTTACCATTCTGACAAAAGAAAACAAGTAGAAAACGACGGTACAAAAGTGAAAACGGAAAAAAGAGGACTTAACAAAAACAGTTTTAAGTAGAAAATTCGAATCAGAAAATGAAATTGTTCTGTTATATTAATCCATAGATACGTCATTCTAAAATGATAAGAAAACTCTTATTTCGTTTGCAACCGGCAGCGGCAAATGGGATAGTAAAATAGTGAATGCACGCAATAAAATTGAAAAGTTCGTAACGAATGAAATTATCTAAAACCATGATAATACATGAATTTTTTTTCAGCCTTTTCCCCAAATTAACTTGTTATTTTAGGATAGGAATTTTGGCTGATTAATTTGTTTTTCATAAATCTCAACAATCTGGCTGCATTCCATCAGAAGCTGTCAATTTCCACTACGTCACGAGCTCGTCGAAAATGGCCCTGGAGGCCTCGTTCACACTAACGATACACGGCGGCGAGAACGTGGCATACGCGATGTTCCCGACGAGGGCGTAGTACGTGGCAACGACGGTAGCCGTTATCCCAGCGCCCACTATCACGAACGTCATAGCCAGCTCGCAGCATCCCAGTTGGGACACCGATTCGTCGACTTCCGTGGATACGAGTCCTACGAGGTGTTGTATCAGGGACCGAGGCGCCAGTGGGGGGTCGAGCAACTCCGAGGGGGGCAGGTAGGGCTGCGGCAGGGACCCCAGGCTGCTGGAGGTCTCCGAGCTGAAGCTCCCTGAGGCTGGGCCCGTGGGTATGGGCTCCTTGCCCGTTGACATGTCGTTGGTAACCAACCCGAAAGCGTTGGGGGCGTAGCTCAGTTGTTGAGGAGGCAGCGTTGTTTTTCGGAGGAGTTCTTCGCGGAGACGAGCGCCGTCAGCTTCGTACCTGCACGAATGAACTTAAGTCAAACTTTTTCCTTTCATGATGCACTGAGAAAAAACTATGGTTATAATTACCATATTAATGGTGTTCAATATGCTCACTGTTAAAAATCCAAATAAAAATGTCAAATTTCCTTCAGTAAAATGTTCATTTTCTAGGAAAGTTATGAATATTTTTCCTTGAAATTTTCAGGAACTTAAGGTGAAATTGCGAACTAAATCATCTGAAAAATTGGAACGAAAATATTTAGAATTTTACCAGGAAATTCGTGTTTTATCAAAGGAAATTGGGTAACGCCTGGCGGCTCATACGGCGTTCTTCCTTAGCACGGCAGTCACTGTCATCCCTTTTTTCAACCTTTGGTTCTATATTCTCACTCACATTCATTTTTTCTGAAGTTGTTGTACAGAGGCGCGTAGGGGATGCCCAGTGAGAGGTTGGCGACAGGGGGTGTTAAGTGAGATGAGGGAGTGTCAACTCCCTGATAACCTGTGGGAAGACCGAGCTTTGTGGCGATTAGGTGTCGCAAAGCGCCAAAGAGCGCTATAACAGCGACTCGTATGTATGTATGTTGTACAGAAGCACTCATGCTCAACATCAATTCCCTTTCGCAGTTCATGTTCATCACACTTATATTCGACGCTGATCTATGACGTATGGCAAGCTGCTGGGGTTTGAATATTTGTAAACGGGTTGTAGGTCCACGGCTGATGCATAGCTGTTCTCACCTGTCAATCCGGGCGATGAGCTGTTTGCGCCAAAGAATGGAGCGAAGTCTGTAGTGTATGATTGGAGGTAGGATGAACATAAGAGGCCCAGTGAGGGCACCGCCCAGGAGCCCCATGACTAGGTCAAACCGCGGCACCGCCTCACCGATTAATACGGCCGTCATCAGGATACTACTTCGTACCACACATCGTTTCCAGTTGAAATCTGTTAAAACATTCCATAAAAACGCAGGCTTTTATCAAAATGCGAGATGAAAAAGCAACAGACGCAAAACTGAGGCAGTAGAACGTCGTTTTAAATTAAACGCGATTGCATGGGCAAGGGTACTCCCTTATTTGGCAGGGTTACTACCCTGCACTGGAAAAAAAAAAAACATATTGGATCTAGAGTCCAGACTCTTGAAAACATTGACAAGAAAAAGGACTCTTGATTCAATCAGATTTAAGCTTAAATCAAAAGGAAATCCGCTCAAATCAAGAGGCTTGGTTTTTGATTTAAGCTTAAATCTGATTGAATCAAGAGTATTTTTTCTTGTCGATGTTTTTAAGAGTCTGGACTCTGGATCCAATGTGTTTTTTTTTTCAGTGTGCTAAAATCATATCGAGTGCAAAAATTAAAGATTACATTTCAGCATTGATAGGTAGCAACAATGAAAAATAGGTGAACCAATACTGGTTGGGTGCCTTATAGTCTCTTGCGACACTGCTGCTGGGCCGCGGCCGTGAATAAAAAAGCAGCCATTTTATTTGCTTTACAGTTTATAGACATGGGATTTCAATTTTCATTTAGGGTTATAAATCGTTTAAAACATCGAACAAATGTTTTGAAACATTAAACATCTCATCTTTTTAAACATTAAAAAATCAATTTTTTCCTGTCTTCCTCCTGTGCCTCCTCTTTAACTAGGTACTTTTATGGGACAAAATTGATATGATTACACTACAGAAAATACAAAAATTGGTTTGCAGCCCTCCGGTGATTGTATTATCTCGCAAAAATTTGATAATGAACTAACAACCAAGCCTTCATCAACATTCAACATACAGTGAAAATTTCAGTGATACAGCCAATCGAAGCAGTGGTCATAATTAGCAATAAAGTAATGAAAAAATTAAGATTACTTTATTTATTTTCCTCTTTTTTGACGGAAATTCAAAGATAAAGATTAATACTTTGGTCTCATTTCTCCTCACCTCTCGGAACCCCAAGTTTGTCTTCGACGTCTTGAAAAAGCGCTGTGCCTCCAACTACCATTGATAAGCAAATCTGAAGGGTTACCAGAAAAGCATTAACGTAGAGCAAGATGTGCGGCTGAAGTCCCGGCAAGATATTGTAATTGATGCTGGTTCCGAACCGCAAGTAAATGATGATGCATGTCACGATAGAGAGACCACCGCTCACTAGAAGGTAAACAAAGACGATAGATGACACTAAACACTTAATAATGTTAGAGCTATCATTGTTAGGGCATGTTGAAGTGAACTCTCATTTAAAATCTCTTAAAATGTCGAGCCTCGTAGATCATGAACTTAAAATGCAACTAATCCAACGTGAGGAACTAAATTTTGCCTACCCCATCAATTGAAGGTTAACCACGTTCCACACTGAGAAAAAACTATGGTTTATAAACCTATTAGTGGTAAATATGGAACACCACTAATAGTAGTACCTCTACATATAATAATAGCACATATACCTTAGTTATGGTCTCTGTACCTTAATTAGGTACAGAGACCTTAGTATGGTTCACAGACCGAGAATCAGTAGTTTATTTACGACTATTATAGGTGTTCCATATTTACCTCTAATAGGTTTATAAACCATAGTTTTTTCTCAGTGCATGGCACCAAGCGTTTTTCGCCTTAATTGTGACTACTAGCCTAAGAAAATTAGTGAATACCTAAACAAGCACATTCTGAGGAATCAAGTGGATGTTTTTTTTATATTCATAACGTTTTTTTCCTTTTTTGGGGGGAAGGGGGGATGGACTACGAACATATATTTGCAGCTTCTTGGCCGTTATACACTGAGAAAAAAACTATGGCTTATAAACCTATTAGAGGTAAATATGGAACACCACTAATAGTAGTACCTCTACATATAATAATAGCACATATACCTTAGTTATGGTACGGGGTACCTTAATTAGGTACAGAGACCTTAGTATGGTTCACAGACCGAGAATCATTAGTTTATTTACGACTATTATAGGTGTTCCATATTTACCTCTAATAGGGTTATAAACCATAGTTTTTTCTCAGTGTACGTTAGTAAGTTTGGCTAAAAGGTGACGTCTGAAGTCGAGTGCTTTACATGTTTGGGGGTTGAAGACTAAGAATTCTAAATTTAAATATTTAACCGTCTGAAAAACCAGAATAGAAATTTGACCGGTTCAATGTAGGACGCCTCGAGTAAAAGTTTAAGTCAATTTTCCCAAAGGGCCTACTCTTCACTCTAACTGGGATCTTCTCATCCGCATGCGGGGAAGAGTAGTAGAGCTGTGGTTTTATCCTAGCTCACTGTATGGGAGTTTGGACTTCTTGGTGCCTTTTAGAGGGAAGATCTAGAAGTGTCCATGAATTCGACCTTTCATGAAACTCGCCGATAGGTCGATCGGCTTCCACAAGCAAACGAGCGAGTCCGTTAAAAAGTCGGAGAGTACTCTGGATTTATGGCCTCAGTTGCAAATCGACGCCGACATCATGACGGGGCAATCTGTAGGAAACACGGAGGAAGAAAAGAAAACAGTATCCGATTGTATATCCAGCGAATGGTCCAGATAATAATACAAGATCACGGCCGCTGGAAAGCCAAATTGTGCAACATGAAAACAAAAGCACATACCCAGAAAAAAACCAGAGGTAAACTTATTGATCAGGAGTAAAGATCAACCGTAAGATAGAATTACGATTCATGCACCTGGATACCAACTGTTTTCATCTGAAGTTTCAAAAATAAGAGGGTGGCATGAGGTATGCATAATTCTATGAACAGTAAAATTTTATGATCTAACTCATACCTATACTTTTGCAAGTTGTCAATTTTTTCTGGTTTTTTTGGTTTTGGTTTTGTATATTTGGATTTTAAATTTGAATTTGTTTCTAGCTGTCTGAACCCAGACTTTGAAAACGAATTAAAGTTAAACCGCGAAAACTAATAACTCCAATATTTTTTATCAACACCCTTTTCGTTTGGTGGGAGGGAAAGGCAAAGCATTTGAAATTTTTGATGACTCACGTTGGAGGTAATATAAGTACAAAATTCAAAATATGTATGTATCAAAATAACAGTTTTGAGCTCTCGCAACTCCTGAGTTTTGACTATAACAGAGGATTCATTTCGTAAGTAATGTTGAACTTCAAACCCAGGGAGTACTTTTTTCTTTATTTTCTTCCAAAAATAAAGTAAGCTTCCTCGTAAGAGCAGACGCGGCTCTAATTTGAATTCCCTTTTTATCGATTTAACTGATGATGCGACAACAGCAGGTAATTGAAATCAAATTTGTAGCTCTCCTCATACAAAGCAGCCAGTAGCTCAGACACCTCCTATTTTTCTCGGAGTGGGAAAAGCGGAGAGAACTTAGTGTTACACCGACACGATATAGAACACTGTTTATTGCTTGAGCAATGATGCCGATTCATTCAAAACAGCAAACATTTCCCACCTTACCCAACACCAACAGGACGAAGTTTGGCAACATTTTCGGCAGAATCACGCGGGTGCTATAAAGGAAGATAGCTGTTCGGTAACAGTGTTTATGACGCCACGATTGTCGGAGCAAGGAAGAGAGCGTTTAGGTCATATTGCAGTTTCCTCGCCGATTGAAAAGATGGGAATTCTTTCGCGATTTTCAAATCGTGCGAATTATTCTTTGCAAATTATTTGCGACGCCCTACAAGCTAGGATATTGATGTTCTTATAAAGTTTCCTTGTTTTTCAAAATGTATACAAAGGGTTAAAGCTGTTTGAAATTTTTGTTTTAGTTGAAGGAAAAGAGGTAATTTCCATAAACAAGGCACCATTTCACACAATTACATTATCACACGAAGAATTTGTCAATAAAAGTCTTACCTAGAAATCCGGCTAAAATTGCATGCCCTAGTTTATTTTTCTTTTCCATATCTACTTGCACTGTCAATATCATTGGATGGATATCAAACTGAAAAGAAAATCCAAAATATTAGGGACAGAAACTGTACCGTATGGAGTTCCAACAAAGCATGAGGTCTTTTCTCATAGATTTAGTGAAGGGGCACATATCGTCCAGAAAATAGCAAAATACTAAAAGGTTTGTAAAATTTTTGCTCCTCAATGGTTGCATCTTGTTGACTCTGTAATAGCTGCTAAATAATACTCAGTTTGAAAGAGTGAGGAAAACAATAGACCAGCCCTACTAATGTAGATATTAGTCCAATAAGTATGAAAGAGGCAAATTTTTAAAGAGCCAACCAATTTTCCTGGAGAGTTGACAGAAATATCAACAATTACTTATTTATTTTATGCATTAAAATGCGAATAAATTTCGGGAAGATTATATTGGATACTTTCAAATTATCTTGATTCTAAATGACAATTAAACTGATTTTGGGCGGGATTCTGAAAATTAAGCTTGATTTTTCAACCAAAGTATTTGAGCTCTTGTCCTCAGATGTTCCGATTATTATTTCGTATAAAAGTCTGACGAATGATTTGAAACTTGATTTCCCCAAAAAATATAATAGTCTTGGTTGTGGCTAAATTAGATCACTTCCTGTGTCTTAAAGTACTTTTACACGGTTCGGAAGGGAGCAACTGACCTGAAAGGCGAGAATTCCGTATGCTATAGCTAGAGACTGCCAGGAGACTTCTGGTAGAACGGGAGGCAGTGCACCTGGGGGCAACGGTTCATGCAATAGCAAATACCAGGTTAGAGCACCCACAGTTACCACAATACAGACTGATGACGCAGCTAACCACCTAGGTTTGTGAAAATACAACAAATGTAACTTGGAAAATACAGTCCACTGTTAGTTAATCGTAAGTTCACAATTTTCGCGCGATAGTGGAGCCGTGAACTCTCAATGCTCCACTCTATGTTGCCAATGAGGTATCGCTCGGATTTGGGAGGAAAGTTCAAAAACGAAGTTCGATTACTTCTCTCTTTTCTTCGGCTGTGTTGATCTCGTTGCCTTTAAAGCATCACTGCCAATAAGGCAAACGGACCCAACTCGACATGGAACAGGACAACAAGGGAAAAGATGCGTATTGATGACGGCGCAGGGATACAACTATTCGTACTTGATGGATGTCCGTGTTGCATCTGCGAAATTGAAGGCGCTCTGGCGCGAGACGTGAACATGCATTGTCCCGCTTTATGCTGCCAATAAAAGATCACGCGGATATTCGGGGGAAAAATAAGGCCTGAATACGTCGCTACAATCTACGGTTGTGTTGCCACGCACTTGATTTTTTTCCAATCTTGCATGTGATTCTTTTTTAAATTTAATTTGTAGACCTTTATAGAAGCTCGTATGCATTGGCCCCTTATAACCTAAGGAAGACGTGTTTTTTGACGCCCTTTTGACCCGGCTTGGGCATCTAAAAGTTAATGAAGGAGTAATATGTGAAAAAGCCATTGAAAAAATTGGTGGATTTCCCATGGAAAAAGAAAACACAAGCGGAGATTTGCATTGCAACGCCGCAATCTGATCATACCGACGGAAATTATTGAAAAACACTCATACAGTATCATGTTAACAGGCATGATACAATAACAAAACTATGTTGAATTCGATAGGCGGCTTTATCCCTCAGCACACGCTTTCTAACTTTTTTATGACGAACATTGTGAAAAATACTCTCGCAAGACTGTATGAACTTTTGAAATACTTTTGATACATGGTTCTGAGATTCAAAAACGTAAAACTGTACCAAGCACTTGAAAAAAATACAAATTCTCCTTTAATGTGGTATCATAAGAAGTGACAGCAGTATGGCGCAGACATATGACTTTAGGAATGGAGGATAGAAGGCGAATAAAAATCAGTAATATAACTCACTTCATATCCTTTGGACTGCCAAGCCACATGGCAGGACACAGAGCTACTCCTAACAAGAGCATCCAGTAACAATAAGAAACATCCCATTCAAAATTGCTTATCTTCAATCCCAATATTTGCAAATTTTGTGAGGCTGGAAAAATCAAAGGATCAATCTTGTTAATCGCAAAACTTATATACGATAAAGGAATGTACTTTTTGCGATTGATAGAACTGAAAATAGATTGACTTTTAAAATAAGAGACCACAAATTTAACTCTTTAGTAAAAGAACCTATCTTCACAGAGAAACTACTTTCACTTATGCTGTCTCTACAATGAACCAGAAATACAGCCGTGATAGCGAAGAGAGCCGAATATGAGTGCATTCTGAGTTGAGCCTCAAGACAGATAAGAATATGTACTAACTATGGCTCATAAAAAAATCCACATACGCCTCTCTTCGCCATTACGGCAGAATAGTGGCTCTTTGTTGCAAACCGAGGCTAAGTTGATACCTACAGGGCCTCGTTCGCACATTTTTTCTACCATCGGCTCCTCGTGCAGTTAAAATATTTTATCACCGACGGATCTGTGAAAATTGTCCTCTCAGTTTTATGTCTGAACAATAAATTGAATTGAATAAATAATGAGAGGTCACAATGGGCACAATTTTAGATTTTGCTTGGATTCTCTCCACGCACATTAAATAGATAAATATATAGTTTTGAGGAATGTGAAAATATAATATTTTGCCACGATGTTATATTCTATACGCTTGAATAAGGATTCACGGTAAAAATAGAGAGAAAAATCTTACCGACTAGAAGATTAGGGACTCCACCCCCAAATATCGTAATATCCAGCAGGAATGTGACGAACTTTCTCATTCGTGTGTTGAAAGTTAGTTCTGCCAATGCGGCATATGGATACCTGAATAGTCACCAAATAAATCGGAATTAGATACAGCTTGGAAGGAGCCAAAAGTTTTGTAAGCTTGCATCATTTTTAGAACATAGATTTAAAATAAAACTGATTTTCACGTCAATGTATTTTTACTTCGAGCTACCGTCATAATCATTCTTCTAATGTTCGATGATTCTTATTTGCCATCTGATTATTAAATTCTCACGTAGATTGCGGTGCATTTATGAATTTGAAAAATATGATGATGCAGTATAACATCAATTCATTCGGAAGTAATGTTCTATTACTTTGTTTGAATGCACCCCCTTCCTTGAAAAAAAAACAGCTCGTAGGCCTTTCCATCTGAGAAAAATAACGTTGCACGACTGACGGGAGGGAGTTATAAATGAAGACAAGATTGGTATAATTATTCATCTATGAAGATTAAATATGGCAAGTGTCGTTAACATGGAAGTGGAGGATTTTTTAAGAAATCTTAATTTGTTTTACCATCGTGTGCATGCACGTATGCGGACACACTTTTTTTATACATAAGGAAAAAAGTTACTCATTGCTGTAACCAGAAATATCCTGAACTTTGCTGCCATAAAGAAGAAATTTCTTTGATAAGGACAAAAGATGCTTATTCGAGAAGAAAGCAGCTCATATCAGGCAAAACTCTGCTCGATTTTAGCGATTGATTCGGTGAGAACGAAAACACACCAACTCGGTAACTTGAAAATGCTCAATTTCCATTGAACACAGATAATTTACATGAAGGTTATTGAACTTAACGCATCTGTTCCAACTTGGACCTTTAAAGTGTCCATAAGTGCTTGTCTTTCGGCAGCAAAAATCTTTTTCTTCAACTAACTTCTCCACCTGTTCTGCAGTTTTGTGTGTGTCTTGATTATTTTC
The DNA here is from genome assembly GCF_918797505.1 of Bemisia tabaci. Lineage (NCBI taxonomy): Eukaryota > Metazoa > Arthropoda > Insecta > Hemiptera > Aleyrodidae > Bemisia > Bemisia tabaci. The sequence continues at coordinate 35,351,111 of NC_092795.1, forward strand.
ATTTTTCCGAGTTGGTGTGTTTTCGTTCTCACTGATTCAATTGTACACTTGATTGAAGATGAGGAAATTCTCTTGACACCAATGTTGGCCAGTGTTTTTTTCAGTATGGGTAGGAAGTACACACTTTTCTTCCTGTTTCGATGGGTAAAAATCTAAATATTCGTTTGAAATCTCTGACATCCACGAGTAATTGTTTTCAGATATTGCTACAACACCCTCATCTGTTATAATAAAACAACCTACCTACTCTTTTCCACAATAGAGGGCTCGATCATCTCAGCCATGACCCATGATCGGCCGAGGAGGAGGGCTGTGTAAATTTGTAAAGTAAATACGGTAAATGCTAGAGGAAGGCCCAGCCAACCTAAAACAAAAAACAGTGTGCCAAAAGTAAGACTTGCCAAATTATTGACTTTACGTAATGTTGATACGTGTGCTGATAGGTTTCAATAAAGAACACACTTATCTTAAAGTTTCCTGAATCTACCACTTACCTTCGTTAAAAAATTACCATACAAGTGTTTATTTCTGAAACCTTAAAGGGAAGTTATGTAAAACAGTTACTAAATCTTTGTCAAAATACAACTCTGCTGCACTAAGAGACATTCGATACTTGTTCAAAGAAATTGAGCAATCGTATCTGCTCCATCGTATTCAGTGCGGTCAAATTACCGCCCGACTATTATCGGTTATGTAACCTCTACGCTGATCAAATGCAATTTGCTGCACTCCTCAATTGAAGGCGCACAAGAATACTTGTAAGTGATGTTGTGCCTCGTCGCTATTTTTGACAGTGCCCGTTGTGAGAAATCATTAAGTTGTATCATTAAAGGAAAACCTTAGAACCCCTAATATATGTATATATTTGGATATTGGGATGGTAATTATTCATTTTGAGTACTAATTCATGAATAGATTTCAATGCCTTTGCTACTTTCCTAAATTATTTTTTGGCTAAGGGATCCATTATAAGGGTGTTTTCAAAATAGTGAAAAAATAGATGGAAAATGTATGCTATTTTCGCAAAGTGCATATATTTTCTTGCTATCCTTGTGTATAATATCCACGAAAACGGTCGTAATCTTTCCAAAAATCTAAATTTTTCTACCATTATTTCTCATGCATGCTCTATGGGACAAAAATCCAGCGTCTTAATGGCATCGTAGATAGGTACCTTTTTTTAAGCATGCAGGAAATACTTATGCTTTAAAAAAAATAATTTCTTAAATTTGGAGCCCATAATTTGAATTTACAAACTGACATATTTACACGTAAATATAAGCAGGTCCTTTTTTCTAAATTTTCTGCTCTTTGAGACATAAATTCATATTTTTATGAAAAATTGTACTTAAGACTGGACCCTCCTTCAGAAACTACACTCTCTGTGAAATAGACACAAACGGCGGAAATTATCAAGTTTCTAGAGGACGATATTTTTACAATCTCGTCTTGAGGATGCTTCAAGAAGGGATGCTGTTTAACTTACCACAATCGACAATCGCTCTCGGAAGGGCTACGATCGGGAAGACCCCGAAGAGGTCGATCACGCACAGGGAGGCGAAAAACAGGGACAGGCCTTTGAAGGAACATTTCGATTTTCCGACACCACCTCCGACACCGCTCAACAGAGGTACTTCTTCATTGCTCATAGCTTTACTTCATATTCATCACTACAACATAGTTTTACCCGCAACGTTGAGATATTTGGAACGTCATCTTGAGCCTGAAGAAGAAATATAAAGAAAATGCAAGTTTTATGCACAGCCATCCTTGATTTCCTCCTTTGCTCTGCAGGGTTTTTAAGTAATATTTTTTTTTTCTAAAATTTTTAACTTCCGCATTGTTTATAAAAATTAATAGTATAGTGTACTGCCGTTCTAAGGAAGAACGCCTTATGGTAGTTAGGACGTTTCTAAATTTTATTTGGCTACGTATACGCATTATTTAGAAATTTTTTAAGTGATTTTCTTCCAAATTTTCGGAGGGTTTAACTATTGAATCCAAAATAACTGAACATTTTCAGGACTTTAAAAGCTCATGTCATCTTCCTTTGAGAAACCAACCATAATTATATTAGGCCTTATATAAAAACTTTATGTTACGCATAACAATTTGGATTTCACACAGTCGTAAATGGGAGCATGGCTTGAGGCAGTTCAGGAAAGTCTATATAATAGACAATTGAAACTGAAACAGCCTCTGGGTTTCCATTGAGCACATAGAGCGTTGTTTCTTTTGACACTTTTGCAGCTGTGGCCGTATAACTTAATTATGTCTGATTGTGAGAGAAAGCGGTATCAAACAAATGGGTAATATCTACAAAGGGATTAAAAACATCAAAGTATCTGTGGAGTTGCATGAAGCCAACTAGCAAATTCGTCCTTTTGGCAAATACGCCCCATTTCCCGAGCTTTTCACGGTCATTGCTCCTTTTCGAAAAAGCTTTTCCATATTCCTCTTTCTTGCATATGTTACCACTCCTACACTATTGCACATAAGTCTTTTGTCAAAAGTCTCCATATAATTGTGATCGGTTTGCTAAACGTTATATTTATTCGGGAAACATAAAAGTGAATTAAAAAAAGGCGATAAATTCGGCGGGAAAAAAATATTTTTTTATGAGTACCTGCATCAGCTGATCCTGGCTCCTGGGCTACCACATCACGGCACAAAAACACCGGGAAGAACTGTGCAAGTGACGTTGACATCAGGGACGCAATGCTCGCGACCACACTTTGCATACGGGATCCATGTGAGGTTGATGGCCATGTCGGACGGAAATTCTTAGTTTTTCCGCTAAGTCTAATGTTTTGGTTGAACGTGGCGGCAACGTCGGGGGGCATTGCCTCGCCACCGCCGGAAACTCGATCCCTGTGGCCAACCAAAGTTATGCCGGGAAACCCTACCGAATCAACCTGGAGTCAACGATTATGTAAACACGCGCCCAGCTGACCGCCGCGCATCATGGATATCGATTCGCCACCGTTCAAAGCTTACGTCACCCAAAATTTCGGATCATTAGTCTCCTCCCCCTGCGAGAAGAAGAAAGGGAACCTTCCTCGACAGGAGGATAATGGTAGTAACCTCAGACGATAGGTCAAACTTCTTGCAGAAAAATGTGACACTGTCTATTAGTGGTGAGACCTCGGATAAAACTGAAATGAGGGGCAGACAAGATTGTGCACCAAAAATGCAGTGTTTTTAAGCGAATAGTTTCATCCCAAAAATTTGGTGGAAGATCCGTTTTTCCATTACGTTTCAATAACGAACTGACAGTCTGAGACTAGAGTGGCTGACCTTAAACTTTTCCCTTCGAAAGGAGCTCGGAAACTCGTAGACTGGAAAAGAACAAAACATAATATGTTTCAAAATTTATTTCACCCGAAAGGTTACCAAAAGTGGGTAATTTTACAAGCCAATTACAGGAGGAGCGCTTGCATTGGAGTGAACAAACGGCCTTTGCTCTCTCCAAGCAATTAGATTGGGTGTCGCTGCGTTCCATTTCAGATTAGAGCTTTGCTGGGATTCTCACAGAAACTACTCCCGATGGAAGTGTCCACAAATTTCTAAAATGCTGACCACCACGATGGCGATTCATGCTCTGGGGGGACTTCCAGGTACCTCAGTCAACTTTTGAACCCCTCCTCATCTCCTTCCCCGCGAACACGGATTGTAAAGACTAGGGTGGACTCCATAAAGCATGTTTTTCAAAATTCGATATTAGCTCTGTTGTAGAATCTCAGTCGTTGAGCACGTCATGTTATTTTGTTAATTTTAATATCTCAATCCTGCCCAGTACGCCTACAGAACGCCGTAACATACTCAAGTTACTTTGGACTTTTTTCTCAATATTGGACCCAGGAAGCCGCGTAGCTGTTCTGGCGTCCACTTCTTTAAAAAACTGCTTAAATCTAGTCAGCATTTGTGAAATGATCGAGGTCCTTCGGAGAGAAATTATCTTCCAAAAGTATATAACAAGTAATTTTAATCGTATACAGCGCTCTCCTTCGTGAGTAGAATAATGCCTCTCTTTATGTGACATACCCAAAAGTTATTTTTCTCGGACGAACATGATTTCATCTTCTATTGTAGCATTGCGTTAAAGCATAGATTTAAATTTTGATAAAGAGCGTCTGTTATCACACTAAACTCCAGACTGTGACGCTCTCGATTGACGTCATCGTTGGTTATGATGTAATAGGCTTTAGCATAGTAAACAAATAGAGAAAGAGAATCGGAACGACAGCATGGAGCAGAAACTTCACATCAGCTTACGTACTTATCACGTTTTTTGAATATTCGGAATGTTTTGTGAGCAATTTAAATCAGTGTTCTTCCTAAGATTTATTTAATTATAACTAAACATCTATTCATTTAGTATGGACACAATTCTGATAAAATGAAAGCTTCAAAGCGTGCTTGTGGCACACAATGAAAAAAATTACGGAGAAACAACTTGTGGTAGTAGTTGTTTCGCCGTAATTTTTATCATTGTATTTCTCGCCTGTGTCTCATTTCGAAGTTTTATGGTTACTGAAATCGAATGTTAAATATGTACATCGTGAGGTTTTCTATTACTTGCTCCATCATCAACACATTCATCATCGCTGACATTCTGGAAGACACTGTAAGTCTGCCTTGAATGCATATCTTTACTCACACTAGGTCACCAATTTCGAATTCAGAGTTCCATTCATTGATCAATGTTAGGAATAATTACGATTTTTAAGTCTATATTCAGGGCCGGATGAAGGGGGTGGCCACATGGGCCACGGCCCATGGTGGCATATCTATAGGGGGCGGAAAATTTTGCGCTTTTTTTAAATGTAGGTATAAAAAAAATCGAATTGAGAAAAAAAATTACAAACGAGAGAAGGCGACAAAATCTCTCATTTCCTGAGACTATAGTCATTTCTAATTTTGTCGTCTTTCAGTGATACAAGAGAGAGCACCTTTAATTAGTCGAGTTAAGAGAGAAACCAAACACGGAATTTGGTCTGGAACGGCGCGACTTAGAGAGAAATGATGACGAGGCCTTGAGATGAAAAGGAGAAGCCTTCGGCGCGGCGGTCGGCATGTAACACATATTAGCGCCTACCAGACTGCACGAATACTTCACGCATTGCGGCAAACACAGTGCGTTCAGCAGCGGTCGGCGTGAAACTCATCGCGCCTACAAGACTGTCTGAATACTTCACGCATTGCGCCAAACTCTGTGCGGTCTGCGTGGCGCGGCGGCGGAAGTTAAAATCATTAATCCAAATGTATGTTTGTTATTTCATAATTTTTTCGTTCATTTCTTATGAAAAGAAGGCCTTGTCCGCTCAAAGATAGGTTTACGAAACTTAACTTTCGCGCAAAGTTCCGTGAACTTTTGCTAGTATTGTTGACAGGGTTTTTCCGAAAAATGTGTTCAACACGAGAAAACGCGTCTTATGCACCCCTCCTCCGTTAGCACGTTCATTTGATGGTTTTTATTGATGTTTCAAAACGAATGAGAAGGGGGCGGCAAAATGCAGGCGGCCCATGGGCGGCAAGTAGATAAATCCGGCCCTGTCTATATTATTGGATAGGACATTCCTTCATCATAAGAGATAAACAACAAAACACTATGATGTGTTCATGTTCTCGCTCACTTCCTCCAAAATCCGGATAAATGTGCCAATCGAATTGTGTTCCTGGTTTCCTTCATATTTCGATTTAGTTTCACGCTAGAGTTGTCAAAAGTACACTCATTTTCTTTTTGCTTATAACTGAAGAAAAAATTGGTACATTATTTAACGTAATTCTCTCTACATTTGTTTTGAAGGACTAATATTACATAATGTGTCTGAAGCATTACAGAGGTTATACAAAGAGTCTGAGACCCCAATTTTTTGAGTGAAGTATTTTATGAACGGCTCCTAGTGACTCGTACTCTCAGGATTTTCTCGTCACCAATGCTGTGTGGTGAACGCAGAAGCAACAGGGCAAGTTTTTTGATAAAGAAACAACTTAAAACGGGAATGAGGCCGTAAATAATCAACATAAAATAAAATAAAAAACCCGGGACGTTTTGCAGCTATCACACCCGCATTTTCAACCGGCATAATTTTCTTGTTTTGCCGGTTGAAAATGCGGGTGTGATCCCTGCGAAACGTCCCGGGTTTATTTTTATTTTATTTTATGTTTATTATTTGCGGCCTTAGTCCTGTTTTAAGTTGTTTCTTTATAAATGTTTCGGGCCGATTAAGTTTTTTTTTTCGTTGATAAACAATTGTAACGTGAATGATGAAATACAAAAATACAATTTGATTTAGCTGACCTGCACATTGTTGAATGTATCTTTATGCAACACCTTAGACATACCTAATGTCCTATGTCTATACTTTTGTTTGAAGGGAAAATCGGTTTCAAACTTTCCTGACCTCGCCAAATCGAACCGATTCGTAGACAAGACGATGTTCATCAAGTGGTTTGCAGAACAGAATCAGTCATTATACATCACGGCCCCAAAGCGGTTTGGCAAATCCACAAATTTAGACATGCTCCAACGATTCTTCGAGATACCCATCGACAAAGATGGAAACCTTATCGACACAGAAAACTCGGACAACTACAAATTATTCAGCCAGGTTTACTTTTTCAATCGCTCTCATTTGGCTATCTTCAAGGAATCCGCATTCTTCAAGGCCAACTTCGGAAAATGGCCAGTTCTGAAATTAAATTTTACTTACATAGAAACTAGTACTTTCAACCGCTTCCTCAGATCCGTTGCCCTCACACTTCGCAGAGCCTTTGGGAGCTCACATTTTCTGCAGACCTCAAAGTTTCTGACCAATGAGACTCGCTCCTTCATGGAGCAATTATTAAGCAATCACACAACTCCTCGGAATGAGCAGGAGGCTGTGCAGTTCGTCCTGCGATCAAAATGCGCCCTGGAGACGCATTTCAACAAGACGTGTTTGGTGCTGATTGACGGATTAGACTCTCCTCTCCAAGCTATGCTTGCCATTCACGGTTTCGGCAGAGACCAGAGAGCTATAATGTACTGTTTGCAGAATTTAATAAAAGGCATATTTCAAGATAATAATCGTGCTCTCTGCTTAGGCAGCCTGCCTTTAGCTGGTGTTTTTGATTTCAAAAAAATTAATATGCGCCAAATTTCCTTCCACTCGAACCCAAAAGCAGCCTCTTTTTTCGGTTCGACGGAACAAGAAGCTGAGTTTTTGCTACAACAGTGCTCACCGAGTGTCAACATAAAAATAGCCGAATCGCTTTTCGGTGGCCACGTAGTTTCTGGTGAAACTGAGGAGACTAATGCCACTTCGGTCAATCTCTTTTGTACTTATGCTGTCCGTAGTTACTGCCGCACAGGCCAGGTAGCGCCACATTCGGGCGAACTCTCTTTTCCACTTCTTGACAGTCTGTTCAAAATAACAGATCTCACGTCAGCAATCCTTGATTTGTTGCTTGGTTACTCATATTATGTGCCCTACAGAAAAGCTCCTGAATTAGTGGATTATATAAAATTAGAGGCTTTTATCGACAAAGCCAAAATGAGTAAGGGAGAGTTGCCGACAGTGCCCAGACTCATTGTAGCCTTTATGATGCAGCTCCTCTTAGAGTTTGGATATTTCTCTGTTCGGAACACGACTGCTAGTGCCGTCACTCTAACTATACCAAATCTTGAAGTAAAACAAGGGTTGGCAAATTGCATGCACAGTTGGGTAAGCCGTTTTTACAACATTGAAATCAACACGACCGAGGCTTACATTAAGTCCGCTAAAGCTCTAGGTCGAAGCACAGAAAGTCAACAAAATTTCGTCAACAGTGTTGCAGCATTGTTCAGCAAGACAGCTAAGGAGCCATGCCATCAGAGGTCACTCGTTACTCCAATCTTGCTGTTCCTCATTAGCCCAAAGAGTGAATTTGTGGTGATTCCGACTATTCATAAAAGTTCGACTCTATTCATTTCTCGGACTATGTTAGGTAGAAAGACCGGCATTGTAATAACAGTTGCATATGACCGAGGGGCAAAAATATCATCCAGAGAAATTATGATGGATGAAATTACATCGTTTTTAGATAATTTAAGGGTGGGATTCAAGGGAGAAGTTGATTTTGTTATCGGACGACTTGACTTCACCCCATATGTTTTATGGTCAGCGTTGACGTACAATAATACGGATGAAGATGCCGTTAATGAATATTCATGTATTATTCGAAAGTCCAAAATTGAAGGATATGACAAAAGACCATGGAAACTTTTGAAGCAAGCGTGGAAATGGACGAGAATGTTGGGATAAACTCGTTTTAGGCAGGTCTTACAGATTAGTAAGATACTCAGATTATCTACATGTACGATTGTACAAATAATATAATTGATCACATAACATCTCTAATAAGTCTCACTTGAATGAATACTTTCATATTCTTAAATATTTCGAACATCGACCTTTTTTTATTTACTCCTTTTCCATTTGTGTCACCCCGAAGTATTATTCTTGGTGTAAAATAGAGTAACTATAGCTTTATTGTTTAATTCCTTAACATATTTCTCTTGTTTTTGTATATTTTTCTAAGTGTACGTTCAAACTGTCTTTTCGTAAGTTGCATTGCATTGAGACCGAATGTATTGATACTCAGATAAAAATACGATAGATTCGTAATTAAATGACATGTTTAAACACAACCAGCATTTTTAGTTGAAAAATTAACAATATAAAAACAATCGACCGGCTGTATTAATAGTAGTTATTATATATGCCTTTCATTGAGATATATTTTGATTCAGAGACTGTTTTGAATTACATTAAAAATCTGAAGACTTCCCTTTGTTTGAGATGTATATTTTGAAAATATAAAATCCCACTCTAGACATGGCTACCACGATGACAAGACTGCCGTTTCCTAAATAGTTTTGGGGTGAGGCCAGTTCAATTTGAAATTTATTTTTCTGGAATAGACATTTACATTCACAATCCGGCACATATGCCTCTGTTATCTGCTTGTGATCAACAGAAGCGTTTTCGGAACGAACTAGTATACTTTCATTTACTTAAACCTTACATTCAAAGATGCTTGGCTTCTTATTTCAATTTCCTCGTTGCATAATTTAAACATAAAAAGTAGTTTGTGGACAAAGAAAGCATCAGTATAACCTTAGAATAAGCTGTCGAAGCTTTTTTTAAGGCCATGTCGAAAAAAGCGAGTGAAGTGGAACGAGCTATGAAAGGAGTGGATGTCGAAAAATGCAGCCTTTGGATGTAACATATGTAATATTGTCACGCTTTTTACTCTTCCATTTTGTAAGTAAATCATTATTTTTAAAAGTTCTGCATTTGCGTTTTGTACATTTGAAGCAAGCAGAATTAAAGTAAAGATTTTCAAAAATATGTTATGATAGCTCCTCGATTTACTACGTGTAAGCCGATATTCCTTTTTGGGGACAGTTCCTCCTAAAATATTTGTATTCAGGAGGCATCGAGAATATCATGCATGAACATAAAATATGCACGCACTTTCTACCATAAATAAAAGGAAATAGTGGTGATGAAATTCTGAGATTTATTAAAACACAATATCGACGGTGGAAGTTGGCAACTGCGTATCTCGGTTTGCAATGTTTCAGACTTCTTGTCATCATTTATTTTTTAAATGGAAGACTAAACCGGCAACACTTTCTGCAATGATTTTTTTTCTCTGCGCGAAGAAAATTCTACGAAAATTTTTATAAGTGATGTCAATTTGTTCTATTTTAAAAAAATAAAATAGGAGCGAATATTTTGAAACACCGCAAACGAGATACGTGGTTGTCGATTTTCATCGTCGATATGTTTTTGCCTAGAAAACACTTGCATGGAAAAAAGAGTCTCACGCCTCATTAGATAGATCAGAATATCATTACTTAGATTTTGGGTAGGTATACCACACTGCTCGGGTTAGTGGCTCATCATACGAGGACGGCTGGTACCTTCCCAAAATCTAGGTGACGCCATTGACCTATCTCCTTAGACATTAGCAACCGTTTTCACGCACTTAGTTACAAAAATGACGATTAAAGTATGATAGAGTTATATTTCTTTCTAGGCAAGGGCAGAAAATATAGCGCCAGGAAACTTAGACTCGATTCAGCACTTTGAAAATTCAGGAGTAAGAATTAGATGCCCTGCAAGGAGTTTTTCCATCAAGGACATAGGTCAATCTGCTGGAGCAATGGGTCTGGATGGATCCATGAAACCAGGTAACTAAAGTTGAAGTGGATCCAAAGTTATTTTAATTTCTTAAAATTAAGCAAAATTTTAACGTAGGTCAACGGGAAAATCTCACTTCACAAGGGACTTCTTTTTATTCAACGATAACCCGTAAAATATCGGTACATGGAGAGGAAGATTAAAAGAATGGTACGCCCCCCCCCCTCCAACACTCTGCATGCTTTTACATCATAGACAATGTTTTAAAACATTGCCTATGATGTAAAAGTTATCTTAGTTTAAAGACAACAGACGCATGTATGAAAAATATTCGAATTACAGATGTAATTTTTTCCTAGCCATATCACACGTAAAAAAATTTAAAGTTACTCTTTGGGCAATGTTTCGATTTCTATATCTTACTGTTCTGGCCACGCTTTTTCAATATCGAATCAAATATAAATAATTCTAGCCACGCAGAGAGAAACAAAAAGGAAGATACAGAAAGGCTCATGATAACGTAGCGTCTTCCTTAATTGCTTTTTTTCATAATCTTACGCAAATAACAGAAGAAAAGATTTTTGAAAACAATGACAAGTCACAATGTAGGAAATGCTTGTTTGAACATTATGAACAAACGTTGTTCCGTTAGGGACTACTCTTAATTTTAATTTCTTTTATAGTATTGATTGAAACTATCGGAAGACTAATCCGTCCCTGATCTTTAAGAATTTGTTTAATACCTAACATAATTTCGGGTCATTTCCTTCTAGGAGATTGTGGGTTTTATATATTTTTAATTCAGTTATGTTTAGTTCTCTGCAATTTTACTCTTTTATCTAATTTTTTCATCAAATTCGGGTTGCGAATAGGAAAAAAATCACAGAATGGAAACGATAACTTAACACCAAAAAGCGAAAAGTGACCAAAATAGTTGCCTTCATTTCATAAAATGGGCATTAAAGGTTCCTCTACGCAGGAATATTGGTCGTAGTTAATTAACACTATTTCTGCATTTGGTTCCATGGATAATATGTGAATTCTATAAGTAACTCGGAAATCTGAGTCATAATACCCAATTCCCTAAGAACATTGCATTTTATTTGAGTTACTGCCTTTAGGTGTATTCATAATTCATGTGTCATTTCTAGCTCCAGTCCAGTTTACAGTTTCTACAAAAAGTCCTAATGCGTTCTTGAACCAAGTACTAAGAATTAACAGGCGGATATATCAATGTAAAACTCCGATTCTGCGTAAGTCTGACAGACATTTTTTCTCAAGACCAAAACGAGAGCTCCAATTAGGACCCCTCCTGTCATTACACTCTGGTGAGTACAACCAAAAAACTTTGACTCTCCTTTAGCATGCCTTTTAACTACAACGTGCTCGCACTGTCATGTTTACTTCATTTTCCTCTTGCAGTCCATTTTCCAGGTCAAAATACTGATGCTAAGATATTAAGTAAGCATATAATTTTAAAGAAATGTTTAAATATTTGTTGGTATTCCATCTTCTGTCTAAGTTAAAATTTGTAAAATTACATCGGCAAAAATGTCAACATCTTAGCTTTTAGCCTAAAAGAATAGTATGGTTCCTCTGTAAATGGAGGAACCATATATGGCTTCGAATATTTTGTGTGTATATGTATGGTTTCTTTTAAACAAAAATATAAGTTCTCATTACCTCATGTGATTTTTCAATTAAGTTCCAAAAAGGAAGAGAAAAGAAGGAACTTTTCGAAATGATTATAGTTTGGGATTTTCTTTTTGATTTATCTGGACGCTTGCGCTCGCTTCTTAACACAGAGAGTGGCGAAAAGGGTGCGAAGGAGTGAAATGCGGGCATGAGCTGCTTGAAAACCATCGAAAGTCACTTACTTTCACATATCGTTCTTTAATTATAATATATTTATTTCCTTTTGCAGAATTGAATGTTATTCTAGACTGTGTAACGACCCGCCGCATACTTCCACCAAAAAATGGAAAGAAAGGAGTAGTTATTTTAGAATCAACCGGCCCGCAACTCTGGGATTTCGCGAAAACCGTCACCGGCGACGACTGTCAGTTAGAAATTTCTGACCCTTCCAGTTCAATTCCAATTGTTCGGGAACTAAAATTTAAGGTGCAAGGTAAAAATAATTTTATCCACCCACTAAAGTCACGCCACTGGGCAAAATTATCAAAAAAGTGTAGTACCTAAATTCCAATGAATAGTTTCACCACATCTTAAGAGAGATTGAAATAATATTAGAACTGTCCCTTATAGTCACCACAGTTTAAAACCAAAAATATAGAACCAATGTTCTTCATTTAGACAGAGCGGTGTAACGGAAAATAAGACAACCAGCAAAATGATATTTGGATTACGAGTCTAAATGTTGTCATTAAAGAATCCCAACTTCTGACTTTACGTTAGTTTAGCAACAACTTACGTGACATTAATTTTTCCCCATCATTTAATTATGATCTAATCTTGGTTCATATCTGCCATACACGTAACAATGAGGTGATGGCAACGCGTGAATACAACTATTCCAACTCGAGGGCTATGCGTGATGCATATATTCTGTATAAGGAAGGCGTGTCCCCGTTTGTTTAATTTTTTTCCTTTCATTTCTCTCGTTTTTCTCATTTTTCGTTGTTTTTCATTTTTCTGTTTGATTCATTTCTTTGTTTTCAGGAGCTGCAAATGTTGAGAAAAGAGATCCAGCGAATCATGAAATAACATTTCGGTACGGTGGTGGACGTGGCCGTGGACGTGGGAGACGAAGAGGACTAGGTAAGGCAGACTTCGCATCATGCAGACCTAAATAGGTCTGCCAGTAGGAGCTCGATTGCTATTTTTAATTTTTAATATGAGGGTAAGAAGGATTCAATTACGAACACAAATCTCACATACATCTCACATACATGAAACATATCGACGGTGTAAGTCGGCAATCACATAACTCGGTTTGCGACGTCGCAGACTTTCCTGTCATACTTTATTTTTTAAAAGGAAAACTACTCAACGGCAATTCTTTAAAACTGCCGTGATTTTTCTTCTCCGTGCTAAGAAAGTTCTGCAAAAACTTCAAGGAATGATGTCAATTTGTTCTCCTTTAAAAAAATAACAAAGAGGCAGAGATTTCCAGACACCGCAAACGAGATATATGATTGCGGACTTACACCGTCGATATATTATACTACACTGCATGGCATCAAGCTGGGAAGAACCCTCGAGATTTAAAAGCCTTTATTTTGCTCTTAAAATCCATAACCGTTTCTTGTACCAAGGAAGAATCTCGGCACAATTGAGAATGTTCATATGCTCAAATAAACGGGCGGTATATCGAAAGTAGCTTAACACGTGCAGTACCTGTATCACTGCATCAGTGACCTAAAGAAAAAAGATACCCAACTCACATTTTTGGAAAAATTAACTCATTGGCACTTGTATATCTCCGACAAAATTGCTATGTTCACAGCAGGGCCGGATTAAGGGGGTGGCCACATGGGTCGCGGCCCATGGCGGCAAATCTAAGGGGCGGCAAAAATTTGCAATTTTTTAACGTGTAGGTATAAAAAAAAATCGGATTTATGAAAACGAAATCACGAACGAGAAAAGGCGACAAACTCTCTAATTTCCTGAGAGTATGGTAATTTCTTATTCTGTCGTCTCTTAGTGATACAAAAGACAACACCTTCAATAAGTCGAGTTAAGAGAGAGACTAAACACGGAATTTGGCCTGTACTTAAAGAGAAATGATCACGAAGACTTGAGATGAAAAGGAGATTCCCTCGGCGCGGCGATCTGCGTGTAACACATATTAGCGCCTACAAGACTGCACGAATACTTCACGCATTGCATCAAACACAGTGCGGTCAGCGTGAAACGCATAGCGCCTACAAGACTGTCGGAATACTTCACGCGTTGCGTCCAACACAGTGTGTTCAGCAGCGGTCGGCGTGAAACGCATAGCGCCTACTAGACTGTCGGAATACTTCACGCATTGCGCCAAACATGGAGCGGTCTGCCCGGCGCAGCGGCGGAAGTTAAAATCATTGATCCACTTTTATGTTTGTTCTTTCATAATTTTTTCGTTCATTTCTTGTGAATGGAAGGCCTGGTCCATACAGAGATAGGTTTACGGAACTTAACTTTCGCGCAAAGTTCCGTGAACTTTTGCTTGTAGTGTTGACAGGGCTTTCCCAAAAAATGTGTTCAACACGAGTAAATGCGTCTTATGCACCTCTCCCCGCTGACACGTTCATTTGATGGTTTTTATCGAGTTTCAGAACGAATGAGAAGGGGGCGGCAAAATACAGGCAGCCCATGGGCGGCAAGTAGGTGAATCCGGGCATGGTTCACAATATCTTAGTTAGGAGTTGATTTTAGTGATTTTCAATGCAAGAATCGTGCTCTGATTTAGGAACATGTATCGGAATGCTTCAATTTGTACCTTGTCAAGTGATCCATTTTAGTAAATGGAGCCGGTACAGCACCCGGATTATATGGGTGCTGGATACCCTAATGCATTGGAAGTCCTGAGTTAGAATCATAGGTTGGAATTAAGTAAATTTTTGCTCTCGGGTACTGTAATTGTATCATAAGGAAAAAAAGACTCAGATTTTTCTAAAAACCCTCTGCTTACATTTTACATGTGTAGCCATTTTACATATCGTTGAGCCACTGATTATACTATGTTGAAATATGTACACCTCGGCACAACCGCACCAAAAAAAGTGAAGTTGCTTTAACATTCTGGATGTATACCAAGCGTGCGACAACTTATAAAATGCTGAATTACCCGCTACAGTAGTTACTTTAGCAATATCAAGATGTAAATCTAATTGCTGTGGCAGGTAATTCAGAATTTTATAAGTTCTCATACACTTTTTTTACATCCAAGATTGTCGGTGTGGTGAGGTAAACTCTACAGCTCTTTAATTGTACTACGGAGAGGAGTCTAATTTTCCAGTTTATTTACATCGTTTCAATATTGTGACATTTTGTATTCAAATGAAGATTACTTTTCCTTTATGTTTAGTACATGCGTATTGAGTGATTTACGTTGTTGATTGTCTGATTTCATGGGCTCTTGTACGACTTTACGATGAGAATAGGGCCAAAGACAACCACAACACCCAAGCCAGTTCCAATAGACAAGGATGTTGAGTATCCAGAGGCTTTCAAAAGTCATCTATCTAACTGGGATAGGAAACGAGGAGGTAATATTGATAGTGTCTATTATTGAGCATCTTTAAGTAAGATAAATAATTAATTAAAAGATATACCAGAACACGCATTTTATGAAGAATTAACAGTATATATGTATTTTCCCGGATGCATTTCGGGTAAAAGCCATCTTCAGCAAGAAAAATGCACAAAAACACAAGCAAGAGCACTATATAAAGATGAGAATGTATCACAATGCATGTTAAACACTGGGGAAAAAAACACATTGGATCCAGAGTCCAGACTCTTAAAAACATCGACAAGAAAAAGTACTCTTGATTCAATCAGAATCTAGCTTAAATTAAGAACCAAGCCTCTTAATCTAAGCGCATTTCGTTTTAATTCAAGCAAAAATCCGATTAAATCAAGAGTATTTTTTCTTGTCGATGTTTTCAAGAGTCTTGACTCTAGATCCAATGTTTTTTTTCTTTCCAGTGAAGACTATGATCAAAAAAGCTAAGAGAAAGTAATGAAAGAGTTATTTAAAAAAAAATTAAACACAGACAAAAATGTGAAATCAACATGCAAGTGGAACAACGATAAGGATCGAATTATGTAAACAGCACTAAGAGAGACATAATCAGTAAACATAGTGCTGTCGGTTGCAGGTTTTTCATCATAATCTTTAACATTACTTGATATGATTGTAAGTTCTACTTTTGAAAAAATTGCTGTTAAAATTGTATAATTTCTCTCCGTGTTGAACATATAATATTTTAAGATTACATGAGCTTTTCCAACTTTCTGCAGACATGACGAGGGCACCAGCGCGGCCGAGAATAGTTCAGCAATCGGAGCGATTGGTGCAAGTTGAGTGGAAACCACCGTTGAAAGTTATGCCAATAGAGTTCTACCGCGTCGAATACATGAAAGACGACAGTCAGAACCAATGGCTTCCCTGTCACAAGGGAGATTTACCTGCCCGGACCCGTACTTTTCAGTTTGACCAGCTAATGACCTTCCGGAGATACAAGTAAGAATACGCATAAATTTCCAGTGAATTTTTCTCTTTTCAGGGGTTTAATAATTTCCTTATAAGTTTGTTCCTAAGTGAGCTTCTTGTTAGATGAGACTTTAAATCTAGTAGAAATGATTTTAATAATACTGAAATTGAAAAAGTGTACTTGCGGAAGATGCTACTGCACAGAAAATATGGGAAGAACTCAATTAGATTATTGCGATAAATTTTGTTGCATTTGATATTTTTACAACATAAAGAATAAAGAATAAAACAAACAAAACATTGATTTGACATTTTTTAAACTATCACAATTCGTATTCGCAAATGATCAGGTATATTTCATGCTGCCGTGTAATAGAAGAAACTACATCTAAATCGTGGCTTTTTAAAACAGATTAATTACTGCTAAGTAGTTTTGTTGTTGATAATCATTGTTCATCATGTGGTGCATTGTTCGTCCTTGGTAACTGTTCATGGTATTTTCTTCCTTTTTGCAGGTTTCGAATTTTAGTTCACTATGAGAATGGACAGGAACGATACAGCTCACCCACCACATGGTTCCATTTAGAAGACTGGACGTGACAAATATCAAAACTATACATTTGCGTGCATTTTTCAAACTAAAAGCAGCAGCAATAAATGTGTGACCTTTACATAAACAACACCGAAATTCATACTTGCCATAAGCATTATATGATTCAAACAAAATATCGTGGAACAAAATTTAGGCACGCTTAAATTTTTTTCCTCCAAAGCTGGGAAAAGGAATCGAGTTAAATAAATGTTCAATTATTCTTATTCCATTTAGTTTTTAATTAAGATTAAGAGAAAAGACGAAAAGAGCACAGTGAAAGTTTTTAGTTTTGCACTATTACATCCAGCGTACTATAAAAATCTCCAACACTGTTTTGAATGCACAAATTATGAGAGCATTTTCGTCCATTTGGTTGGATAAGCTTGAAAACTATCTTCTGACGTTTGTAACGACAAGTATAAACCTGAGACAAAATTCACTTAAATAGCTACATGGTCGACTTTTGTACACTTATTTTTGAACATTACTTCCAATCCGACTCTCAAAAAAGAGGTCAGGACTTTTAAGGTATACCTTCACGGAAAAACAGTAATTTATTTGAAAGGTCATTAAAATCCCTGAAATTATTTATGTTACAGTGAGGGAATATAAATGAAGGGGAAAATTGGGCAAAAATTCAAGAAAGGAGAGGAAAGTTTCGAGACAATTGTAAAGACATAACGTGAATTTTGGGGGCAAATATTTTACTTATAAACGTATCTTGAAACACTTTGCGGTCATAGTGGTAACAGCGCATGCACCGAGACATTCCAAGCGCAACTTCAATGACTCCGTGCAGTGACTGGTGGGAAGAAGGGGTTAGTTTCTGTATTTTAAACTTAAGTTAAAACAGTAGTTGTGTAGTTAGTCGACCAATTATAAAATTAGTATTTGATTTGGTTTGCTTTCCTTTCAGGTAATCGACCGCATTTTGCGGGCTATACATACCTTGCTTGCTATCTTTAAAAACGAAATAAATGTCATTATTTTCCCTATATACAGACATGAGTGAGTTGCAAAATAGAAATGTACTCCAAATATTAACATTAGTGAACTGAGATCAATTTAAAGTTTTACAGATACAATAATTCATTAAATCTATATTAGACGCATTCAAAATATTATTTCGGTACTTATTATGTGAAAATATTTGCTTGAATACTGCAAGAAAAACCGGAGGAAATTAGAAATTAACTCAGATGATATCTTACGCTAAAATAAAAAATATACATAGTACATCACTTGCTTGAGATAAGAAAATTGGAAATTTGTTTGCATATTCTTGAAGTTTGATAATTTTGCTGGACAGTCGTGTTTCTTTTTTAAGATGAATCGTAATGGATCAGGGAAGCTAAACACATTAAAAAAAGTTACCGACATTTTGCGTTAATTTGGGATACAGAACACAAAGTGACCTGGCCGCAAAGTTAACTATTGGTTAGCTCTCTTTTGGGTTACAAAGATCATATCTTTGCATGGGTTGAAATATTGTGATCTCGTTAAAAATCCGGCATTAACATTGATAGAAGTCCAGAGCGCTCGCCGCTCGCAAGTCGCAGCCTCAGAATGGGGAGAAACAAAATTACATTAATTCATGCAGCAGGGTATTTTAAAGCCCAGTATGTATCAGACTAATCTAAGGTTTCGTTGATTTGATCAGAAATAGTGTTGAGCAGTTAAATGGGGTTTGCTGACCTAACCAAAAGAAAACTAGCCCCATGTGACCGTACACACGAAAATTACTAACTGATTGTAAGTCAAAATAACAAAATCCCTTAGATACAATGAAATAAATACTTTCCCTCTTGAATTTTCAGTTTTTTCATCAGCTTAAACAATATTCAGTCTTTTCAGGCTGTTGAGTTATTCCAAAATAATTTATTTCATACGAAATGCTGAAAAAAAAGTTGCTTATGCTTTAAAATGCATTGTCCCGTGTCCCCATTCTAAATAATCTTCCTCTCTTGTAAAAAGACAAGACGAGTCTACATTTTGTATTCAAGCATCAGGAAGTACCCTAAACTTAATTTTACTGCCCATTTTTTTTTTACATCAGGCAGTTTTACGGTTCGAGTGCTTAGGTTTAGATCAGTGGCGTGGCGTGAACTGCGATATATCGATTGTTATGCCGTTTATTCCCATGGAAAAGGATCGATAAACAGGGTGTTCACAGCGAACACCTTGATAATCGATTCTTTACCATAGGTTTAAATGGACTAACAATCGATGTATCGCAATTCACGCCACGCTACTGGTTTAGATCTGCTGTCGTTATTTACACAGGAAAAGCCCACACAATTACAAAAAGCAGTTATGTCCACTGAACGTAAGTAACGTTATATGCTAGGTTTGAGTGTTGTCTTTGGCGATTTTTATAGTTTTCTGATAATCTTCGGCATACTGCACAGCCAACTGCTCCAATTTCATTTGTGTGTATGATACACACAATATGAAAGATTGAAACGGATCGCATTGCTCCTCTGTTAAATCTGTGAGTGACTCTTCCATCCTTTCAAACAAATCAGATAAGTCTGCTATCTGATCGTCTAACTTCTTCTCTTTTTTCATGACAGCTGCTGCCTGGAACAAATTACATATTCAAGGTTTTTTTTTTTAAGATTCAGTGCTTACATTGAATTTCTATGTAGGTCTCCAAAAAATCTAAAAAACCCCTGAAAATAATCGGTGTAATATCATCCAGTAATTATGTTTGAATATCAAGAGTCTGGAAAAATAATCTTAATCTCTTTTGACTCCGTTGGATACGAATTGTTTTTTTTTTAATGCACCACTCAGAATCACGAGCGGTTTGGCTTCGGCTATTTCCAAAACGTTCCCGAACTTTCAAAATGAACTTTTCTCATCTTACTCGTCAAAGTCACCTTCTCAATAATAATCTCCTCATCAGTGAGCCCAGCTGTAGCATCCCACAAAATCCAAGACGGCATCGAAACGCCGTCATGACTGATGCTCACTGAAGAGTGTGATCTACTAATTACTTTTAAAAAAAACCCAAAACGTTATGGATCCCTCGGCGTAACCTCAATTTAATATTCCAATGCATCCGAGTAAGCTGAACACTGCTGGTGCTCATTTATGCTTAACATTTTTTACTCTAATTGAAATTTTTGGCCTTGTTTTTCCCGGAAAATAGTGTGGACCAAGCACTGCTTTACTATCTTGGAAAAACTCCGCATTTAAATATATGCTGAGAGATATAGGAAGAGAAACAGCGTTGCTGTGACAAGTGGAACCAGTGTAAAGGTGAAAGCAAACTAATTCAAAACATAAAATATGAATGCGCCTTGTGATTACGGATCTCTCATTCAAATCATTCAAATTGAAATTGCGGAATAAGTTACCCTCAGGAAGTTATCATCTGGCTGGGTAAAGTTGATAGCTTCGAAGACAACGCGAGCAGCGTCGCAGTAGATCCTTATTCGCATAAAAGCTATGTCAAGTTCCGTGGCAACCTCCAGAAATTTCGATGTCTTGTTGTTGTTTGTCACTTGAGGACTTCGCAATATTTGTTTCAACGCGGACTGGCGCGTATCTTCTATGTTTTTGAATTCATTTACAAGCTGACCAAAGGTAATCTTAAATTTTCCCGGCTCAGCCTGTTATAAAATAAAAATTAGGTGGCAAAATAAAACAAAACATGCTGAGAAATCTCTAGGGGGAAAAATAAAATGTGAAAAAAATCTCTAAAATTTGTGAGGGTCATTAATGTCGGTTCTATTTCCCTTTTGACAGTTTACTCCCCTGTCCTGATGTTTTGTCGACTAAAGTCTAAAACCTTACGTGTAAGTGGATATTGTCAAATATATTTCCGTATGATACAAAAATGTCTATACGAAATTGTGCATCAGTATATCACCGAGCATCTTTCATTATGAACTGTTCCTTTTTTCAACAAACTTTGTCTTAATTAATCGGCAAATCAATCAATCGTGCAGAAAACCTCGGCGATGACTTGTGGTTCTTGCGTATTATATCAAATCCAAAGCATGCATGCACTCATTTCGAAACTCTTCAAGACGCATTCTATTATAGTAATCTATCCATTTTTATGAGTCGATTTCTTTGGAGGATGCTTTCTCTGTGTTATTGGACATAGGTGTTAGTGCATGTGTGTTGCTTTGCAGGTAACCGTCACGCTGAGCCTTAATATTTCAAGAGATTCCATACAATTTATACCTATAACATTTTTAGTAGCGCGGGTAATTTCGAAATACCATATACACGCTTAATTCGTGGTTGTATTCAGAGGGATGAAAATACATACATATGAGTCGCTTTTATAGCGCTCTTTGGCGCTTTACGACGCCTAATCGCCACAAAGCTCGCTTGCGGATCGCCAGCATCGCTTGTGGATGAAAATAAATGTCATAAAAATGAGGTTTGCTTACCACGAGAGGTCGTAAGTGCAACTTGTGTCCGTCATCATCTAATGGTGCTACTTCTATATCTGATAGGTCTACAAAACAATTAACCGTCTGTAAAGAAATGAGGAAACGAGTTGTACATTAAATCTTCATCGTTTTAAGAGACAGCTGGTTCAAAGGAGAAAAAGAAATCTTTGGAAGCGATTTGATTATCGAGCCCGGCTCAAATAAAAATACTCCTTTCAAGCCGATGTAATCACTATCTATGCTGAAAACATCATGACCATGTTTGCATCAATAATGACAGAAAATGCATATTTGTTATTGTTTACATTGTAGATGACTGACAAGATGTTTCCATGTGGGTAGTATAAACTGCGCAAAAGTCAGTAAAGTCCCTAAATAGAAAATGGAAAGGGCGTTTTTCATCTGAAAAATGCTGTATACAGAACTGCTAAGGCAAGAAGACATTTTGTGAAGTAGAGAAGAAAATTAAACCTCTGAATCAGTGGTCAGTTGTGCTAATCTATACTAGTTCCTTGGGGAAAAGAGTGAAATGCAAAGGAGATCGTAACAGAACAAAGCGGGTAGTGATTATTGGAATGGAACTGGATATTACGGGGGAAAAATGAGTTGGAGTAGGTATAGAAACGGAAAAAATAAGGACACAGATTAGACAAAACAGGGAGCATTTCACCGTTTCCTCATCATAAAAATCGTCTCTCGCGAGTGTTCATTTGAGACGGTCCTTTCTACGTTTAATTTTGATATGAAGTTCATAATAATTACATCTTCCGATTAAACAAGTGTTCAAATCGTATAATTACGCTTACCTGAGGAATGTTGTACAGGTAAAATAACAGGAACTGTAACATTTTGAATGTAATTTCGACACTTGAACATTTGAGCACTGAGGTAATTCACTGATTAATGGTACAAACGCAACACAGGAAATTGACGCCGAGATAAAAATTATCTTTATAGTTAGTATTGAATAATAACTCGTTAGTCTGAGAAAATTATATCATAATATCTCATCATACGGGGTCTTTAAAAAGTAAATATTGTGCTGGCATCAGCTGGGAACTTGTCCAATAGTGCAATGGTGCAATAGTCCAATAGTGCAATATCGGAAAGCTTGTCACCTGAGTTTCTTTTGCCCGATCGAAGAAAACCATTCAAAGCTCTCATAATCTAGGTCTAATTTCAACTCACGGGCATCCGCGACTAAGCCAGATATGATCATTTCAAAAGCACCATCTTCCGTTTGTACGTGCGGCAAATGCTTAACCACTTTTTTAAGAGCAGCGACTCCATTTTTTATTAATATCTTATCCTCTGGATAGTTCCACTGAGTCAATGCTAGTAAGGAAGAGGCAGTATTTAGCACATCACTGTAGGGGCAGTAAGGATACTTAGTTCCCCAACCTCCGTCGGTATTTTGATGGGCGCGCAACCACGCCAAACATTCAGGGAATGCGGGTTGCGTGGTGTTTTTTGCAGGCACTCTTGCGACCCATGCTGTATCACATGGCACGGGACTAACGACTCCTGAACCGAGTTTCTGGGTCACATGGAAGATAGATTTTTTTATTGAGTTGTACATAGACTTGTCGAACTTGGTTAGCTGATTGTAATCGCTATATGCTGCCATGACTACAACTCCTAAAGAAACTATATATATATATATATAATATATATATATATATATATATATATAGTTTACCTAACCTAACCTAACTCGAGATAAGCACTGTCCTCCCTCCCCACAATAGGAGGACAGTGATTATACAGTAAATATATATAAAAATGTATAGAAACAATTTATAAGATAAAGAGTTCACGGTTGTAATAGTTAATAATTAAACAAAAATCACGAGTACTTTCCAACCTTTTTATTACATTTTGTAATCTTCACACTCAAGAAGAAAAGAAGAAAAAAAGAAGAAGATTACAAAATGTAATAAAAAGGTTGGAATGTACTCGTGATTTTTGTTTAATTAAGAAATAATTTATATATATATATATATATATATAAAGTCGCTTTATAATCCTCCGAGTCCCTATGGTGATAATCGTGGCGGTTTAGCTACAAATTTTGTTCAGACACATTTATGTACATCGTACCAAAAAAAAAACGGATTAAAATTGAACTATACATCGGACTAATTTGCACGTTTTTGTACTGCTGATTACTATCATCATAATGCTGGCCAAGTACTTCAAACATTTATACTTCTAGGTATAATTTACCAACAGAAGTGTAATAAATAACTAGCAATTGACAAAATATTATTTTATTTTCAGTAAGTAAAATACTTTACAAGTATACACTATGGGGCTGTCAATGATTTCGAAGGAAATTTTGTTGCTAGGAGTGAGAATGAAATGATGTTTAAGAGAGCACGTTACACAGTTTATTAAGCAAAAAACCTATGCGCTTATAGTGGGTTAATGCTTCTATCTTCACATTTTTTTCCATTTTTCCCATTGCCTTATTCATATTTTTTTACCCCTTTTCAGGTGCCTTCACATTTGCTCCGCGATCGGTCAATCGTGCACTTTCTGCACCCCTGAACAACAAATATGGGACCTTTAGATTAACAATATACTAAACTGTGTTTCCTTGCATAAGAGCGATATGATTGAGACAATATCAACGAAAAAAATGTTGACGCTCAAAGTTGTTTTTTCCAAATGTTCCACTTATGTAAAGTGCCATTAGTACAAATAACCATTGGCAAGTGGCCAATTCAGAAGATATTTCATCCCCTGAAGCTACCAGTAATTGTTCAAAGTAAATCAGGCGGAAGAGAAAAATTCCGAATAAAACCATCAAATAACGTGCTGCTCCGTGTCCCTTTGCACATGCACTAAGTCAACGACCAAGGGTATTTTCGGCGCTATCAGAAAACATTTTGGGTGAAAATCAGAAGCATCCATTTGTTTCAAATGTGACTTTGGTTTTAACTCGAAGTGACATACTAGAGATGCAATTATAGCTGCGGCTACGAACATGCCTTGATTAGCACCTGCCCAAACAAAGAAAGTACAACTTAAAATGCTTGTGTTCATGTTAACGAGTGACTTCCATGCTTACTCGAGGTGAAACAAATCTTCATTGTTCAAAAAGAGGAAACTCGAAAGCTTATAGATGAACATGTAAACAAGGTGGCTGAACTGAACACCCCCTCCCTCAATTTTGTACTGATGCTTATAGAGAAAAAAATATTTGACTGTAATTGAAAATTTTTTGGAATTTCTTGGCTTTTTCCCCTATTTTTTACATACAGTTCGGGCCACTTCTTAGTGCTGTTTCTCATACATATATTTTCCATGAAGTCTTTACTTGAATTAGAGGCCGTTTATAAAATACGCATCGCAAAATATATCTTAGGTCCAGAAGTCCTAGAAAAATTATGTGACGCTTCGTTCAATCCCCTTCCTTCTAACTGTTTTATTGTGATGAATTTTCGATTAAAAATTGACACCAAGCATTGATTTTCCAACCCGAATTTCCACAAAATCGGCGCTACGCGTCCATTCTAGCGTTACACATACTAGTCCTGGGTCTTCCTCCCTTTGTAACGCATTCATAACTCACGCTTAGACCCCCTTACGGTATTACGTATTTTATACATGAACGTTTTCTTTGACGTTACTTGTTCATTTCCATTTTCAAAATGCACCAATTTATAAATCGGTTTGAGTTGGTAAAAATTGAAATAAAAAGAATAAAAAAGTAGCAACTAAATTTTACTGAAATTAGTTCATCAAAATCTAGTTCTATTCATTGGATATTATTTGCTGAAATGTGTTATAAAAACCTGAAAAGGTACGACTAGCATACCAGTTGATACACCCCCCCCCGCCGCATTTTCAATTTAAACACATGTATTTTAGCAGATGAGGTTATTTTGTCATATGTTCTCCAATAATTGTCCAATTTAGAAACCAAGGATATCCTCCTACTCAGTTTTCCTAGCAGTATCATTTTAAAGATGAAATTCACAAAATTTAAGACACCTGCAAATTCTCTATTATAGAATTACAAAAACAATGCATATAAAACAATTCATTCTTACCCGGACACTTTCGTGGTGCGAATCCGAAACTTAAGATAGCTTCATTTTGAGAATTGTGTCGATTTTTAGCACTGAAACGTTCCGGGTCAAATTTATGAGGTTCAGGAAAGAATTTTTCATTTCGGTGAAAGGAGTACGGTGATACAATCACACGATCTCCTTTCCGCAGGATGTACTCCGTATTCGGGATTTGAAAATCCTCTGAGCAGCGCCGCATCAACACCGGAATGATTGGGAATAAGCGAGCAGCCTCTAAAAATTAAATATGAATTATATAAGATTATTCATAAACCTATACTGTACTGCCGTGCTAAGGAAAAACGCCGCATTTAAGCCTTCAGACGTTGCCATATTTCTTTCAATAGAAAAATAATTTACCGGGAAAATTGTGAATATTTTTCTTCAAAATTGTCGTACAGTTTTGTACGCAATTTATTCTAAAATAACTGAAAATTTCAAGGAAAAATATGCATAACTTTTCTACAAAATACATGCTATATCCGGGGAAATTTGGCAACTCCCGAATGTTAATATGACGCTCTTCCTAAGCACGCCAGTGTAGGTCATTGGTGCAACAATTAAAGCAAGAGGATTGTTTTTCTCTCCCTTTTTTTATCTTATCCTGCGTCTTGAGTATTCTTCAACTTTACACAAGATTGAAGCTAAGAAAAAAAAAACTTTGAATTAACGTAGTCTTTGAATTTTATAGCTCAATTTCAACTTTTTTTCAAAAATTATTAATGTTTATTAAAACTATAAAAAGAGAAAAAGACATATAACTAAAAAGCTGGAAGAAAACCGCACAAAACAATAAAATTTGATCATTCATAATTCAATCCCTACCGACAGTAGGCGCCTTCATTCTAGTCCGAGTACAATTTAATATACACGTGTGAAATCATCGTACTTCGGGAAAGCAGGCGTTTTATTATGCATTAGGAGCAGAGTTAGTCTCATAATCAGTCGATCTCTAATTGAAAGTTCTTCATGAAACAAAATCTGCTCTTAAAAAATATCTAAAACATACAAATAGGTTTGTCTGAGCAGGTCATTTTGATTCGCCCCTCCCCCTCCCCCCCCCCCCCAAAATAGAGAGGATTCAATACATGCGCATTCAGAAAAATAAGCATTACGTTCCAATCAAAGTTTATATTGTACTAGGGGCTATGCTCCCCAGCCGCTACGCGGCCCTATCCCTAGAGGACGCTTCGCGCTCTCTTGGGCCCGCGTCGACAAAAGAACGACAAAAAGAACGACAAAAAGAATGAAAAAAGTTTCATACCCGACTCTCATTTGTCCAATCTCCTCCTAGCCGGGAGCGGTTGGACTAATAAGAATCAAATGAAAAAATCGGCATTTATTTCAAACTTCTCGCCAGGACTGAAACAAAAGGGAACGCTGCGTTTCATCACTTTTTGATAGTCTGTTGCAAAAGTGCATCCTTTGGTTCCACCTTCTATTCATTTATCTTACTAACGGACTAAGATTCCAAATTTCCCGCTCAGTTCAAATTTTTCCCCCCTCCATAACTCTCCGGTCTACTCTTATGTATAAAAAAAACCTGGGTCCTATTTTCAATTCTGATTGCAGCTGGCTCATCTAAGGACTGACACAGACCTGTCGATAACCGCAAAAATCATGGAAATCGGCTTGGTAGAACGCTCAAACGAACTGTGACAAAATATCAAAATGTACATTGTTTAAAAAGGAGAATTCGCAACTTTACCACGTAATATAAGAAAACCTGGGTCATGTTTTCAAAATCTAAGTATAGCGAGCTTATTTAGAGACAATTGCATGTCGATAGCCGCACAAATCATGAAAATCGGCGCTGTAGAACACTGGAATTATTGAAGGCGCTACCAGGTATGCAAAAGGAGGTCTCGGAGCTTACAGTATACACATTAGGCGCAATGCGTGAAGTATCCCTGCACCCTTTTAGGCGCTTATATGCGTTTAAACGCCGACCAGCGACCGCACAATGTTTGGCGACCTTAGAAACCATGATACAGGGTTAGTTTTGAAAGAAATTGTAGGAACAGAGGAGATATAATTTGGTTCCGCAAAGAAACCTTCTATATATTTCATTTTCCCAAAAAAACTTCTACATTGACTGGACTAATATATTCTAACCTACCTAGAATACACTGGAAAGTGAAATGAAGATCTTTAACGACTTCATGCGTTAACTCCTCAACACAATGTTTCCGTAAGACTACATGCACCTCCTTTCTGATTTTGCGTTGATGGTCTGGCTCCAAAGATAAAAGATGAATCACAAACTGTGTGAGACCTTTTGTGGTGTCATTGCTTCCCAACAATATTGTCATGGAGAGTCCGGTCATCTGCCTCAAATTGATATCTGAAAATTGAATGAAATTAAAAGTGCTTCAATGGCAGACAAAGAGTGAATTATGTGAAGGCGAATTTGCCTTGAAGTTGTTGATATTTATTTCCTCGTTTTTCTATTTCTCCACATTAAGCAGCATTCCAATGACTCTTCTGATGAAATCGTTTACTGGACATAATAAATTCCGCTGAGTCTAAGAAGTGTAAATTGCAACTTTCTCTAATTCAATAAATATTAACCCCTGTAGAACGAAATTGCTTTCAGTGAAGTCTGATTTTGCTTAGAGTTGGCTCTAACAACTATAGTTTTCCTTTCTTTGTAATAAGGGTGCGTCTGTGCGTGTGTGTGCACATAGAATGAAGTGGTCGTTTTTGCACACATCAATCATTAGTTGGTAGTTGATTTTCGGACTCTCTTTGCGTGAATCACTGTGTTTTACGTGTATAGTTCTAAGCGGGAATCATATGATGTAATGCTCTAATCGTTCTATGCCTAATTGTTCATCATATTAATAGCGGTTGTTTTTTTTTTTTTGATCCGGCAAGACCAATTATTTTCAGTTTTATTCTCACAGTTTATCGGATCATATCAGAATAATACGGACCAAATATTCAACCTCATTATATTACACATTTTACTAAATTGTTTGAGTACCTTTGAAATCAGTGGTGATTACTGAATCTTCTTGAGATACTCCTTCTGGCTTGGGATTTCCCTTCAACGACCGGAGAACATCCACAAAATCGTCCCGTTCCGATTTGGATTTATCTCTGTGCTCGATTTCCTGTTGAAGAATACCTGCCAAAATTTTACAGTTTTTTCGGGGCAGAAATCTGAGTGGCTCAAAATGTTGGAAAACTGGTGAGATCATCAGCGCATAAAAGGTTAGCATTTTCATGTACGATGGCTTAGTATAGTCACTCATTTCATCCAGAGCTTGCTTACTGTCGTCGGAATCGTTTCCTACCCCAATGACAGCGTTTACATAGTTTGAAAGTACGCTCCCTGTTGCACTTTGGACCATCAAACTTCGGCCGCTCGACTTCGTAATTTCGGCTTGCTGCAACATCTTCGAGATTTCCTCTTTGATTGCATCGAATTTATGACCTCGTACCATGGCAACTGACATATTGGATGATATCACTGATCGTGAGAATTTCCAAATATCTTTGTTTGTTGTTGTATTAACGAGGTATTGCGCTTCCACCTCACTCTCAGGAATGGAAAATCCGGTGGCAAATGTCTTCTTAGAATTTTTTACGATAACTTGATTGATGACTTTCGGATCGTTTAAGAGGATTACGGGTAAAGTGCCCATGAAAAAGCCTAAAAGCTTTTTCTCACAATTCTCGTTGTAAATTTGATCGATAGACTTTATCACAGATGCTTTAAAGACGCTCGAAAAATATTTGTGGCCGATTGGAAACACTGGCTGCAAGAACGGAATATGAGACTGCTTCCAGCGCCATGTTTGTCGAAGGAAAGATAAGTAAAGAAGGGAAGAACTGAGAGCTGCTACGAAAATTAGGAAATACAGCAATATTAATGTAACGTTTTCATACCCTTCAAGTGGAAACATTTTGATGATGATGTGTAGGACACTAGAACACAAAATAAGAAAAATACTCAGATATATATTCTAAAAATTGATGAACGTGGAAATGTCTTAACATTGGATAGACTTTTTACCATGTACTCCTGATATGAATTTTTGTTGTGTCGATTATACAATGATCATTTCGGCATTCACTTTGCCATCTTCAGGTATAGTAAAATTAATTGTTCAAGCGCACTCACGATTGCGATCAAATTTAAAAATAATAAAAAAATACTGAACTACACTGCACTAGATATGGAAAGGATGCTTAAAGCGTCCAGGGGTTATTGGCTTGATAAAATTTGACGTGAAAGTTGAGTCGCTATTTTATCTTGACGAGAGGAAAGCATGCTTGACAATGTCAATTAACAATGATGTCACGTTATTCTCTTTTTGTGAATTTAGGATTTTTTCATTTTTATAAACTGCTCCATTACGTTCAATTTTCTACTTTCCCCGCACGCATAAGATGGTCAATTTTGCATATATCTGGATTATGGGTTGATTGAAGTTGGTGGTCCAGTAGAGAGGATTTTTATGTAATTTTATGTTTGGCGTGGTATTGATGTTCTTTTTCTCTGGTATTTATTGTCCTGCCTGTTTGACCAATACAGGGTGATCCAAAAGTCCCTTCCGCCCCCTCTAACTTTTTACCTAATTGAGGTAAAGATTTGAAGCTTGGGGGATGTTCCTAGGTCAAAGGAGGCTACCTTTATGCCCCCTAAAGTTTTCCGAAAAGTGAAAATGCCGTTGGGCGCTAAGATAAACAATTTCAATCTCTGTACACATTTTAACAAAAATTATTTTGCAAAAAAAAAAAAAAAAAAAAAAAAAAAAAAAAAAAAAAAAAAATACTAGAAATAATTTAATTTATCTTTTTCCGATTATTTTTAAATGCGCTTATGTTTTTATCTAATTTTTTACTTCATTTTATTTCTTTTAATTTATTTTTCATAAATCAATTAAAGGAACTCCATTTCATTCGAGATAATAATTAAAAATATAACATTCCTCCATTCATTTTTAGTGATATACGACGCACTAATCATCATAAGCTCCTACGAATCGGAAGAATAGAATTCGGAAAGGAGGAAAAAAGAGTCTATCAATTAGTTACTTCCTTTCAGTCTAGTTTCATAATTTAATGAAGGTTTAATGCTTAAACTCACTCTTATCAAGGACCTGAGATAGAACTGGAGGTGAAATAAAGAAAGTTATAAAATTGTATTGTTGATGCTCATTAACTCTTAAGCTATTCCTTAATATATAACAATCCGCAGACTTTCTTCCCCCCCCCCCCTTTGATAACAATAAAACGTAATGTCGAACAAAAGAATACCAAACTTTTAAGAACTAAAATATTATGATTATAGTTAAAAATAAGTCTATTACACCATCGGAACTCTAAACATTTGAAAGGAGGCTAAAAACAAAGTCTCCAGGTGTAACTATTGTATTTTATTTTACTCTTCGGTAATTTTGTATAAATTTTCGTTCCTACTTGATAGCGTGGGGTACTTAGAGACCAGGTGAAGCATCCGTTTACGTAGTGTTCGATGTCTCTCATTAAACTCTTCAACTTTGTGCTTTTTTCATGATTCCTGCTCAAAATTACTTTCCTTAGAGAATACATTTTTAGAAGTTCTTTGCAAGCTTTTTTGGTCCCGTTTTTAATGGCATGATCCAATGATATATTATAATCACTCAACATACGGACACAATAGTTTTCCGGCAATGACATGGATATATCCTTCAGAACACTGGGCGCATCACTTAAAAGCCTTGCCGCCTTACAGGCACAGTCTAAATACTTCACAAATAAAGCGTCATTTTCCAATTCACTGATGTAAATTGGGTCCTTTTCAAAAATAGTATTGAAGGCCATGATGTCGATCAGCGCGACGTCTGTTTTACTGACTTGCAAATACCATTTTGCAGTAAGTTCAATGCTGTTGCAGCGTAGTTTATGGCCCAAGAGGAAACCTTTGAATACGAAATTTTCGAGAATCTTCGATATGTATTCAGGTTTGCCATTTTTTTTCTTTACCATTTCTCTACAGTAAAAAAGCCACTTCCAAAGAAAAGATACACCTAGAACTTTGAAGGTGGGTACTTGGTTCAAATTTGTGTAACGGCCTTTTAGAATATGGGAAGCAACTATCATTAGCTGTTCTATTTCCCTCGATGGTTCTTCAGTAGAGGGGGCAAAATCAATGACATCATCAATAAAAAACAAGAACGCTGTATTCAATACATCCATAGCTCTATCATAGGCCAGCATTTTGATATCTCTGCAAGAATAGCTGAAATCTAGACTAATATCAATTAACTTTTGGATGTGCGCATCAATTATATCACATTGAAAAACTTCCTTACAGATATTATCGATCTCGATTGTGCTCACTTCAATATCGTCTCTTTCTGCTTCTGCTTTTAGCAATAAAAATTCACTTTTACATTGCAAAATACCGTTTTCATCCCAAAATTCAACTTCCATTATATCGAAGTCATTTTCGTTGAGAGCTTCTGTCATTATACACAACCTCTGCAATTGAAAAATTGCATACTTTGCTGCATTCACAGCTACCTCGGTCAAGACAGGGGATGCGTACAAAACTTTACAACGCCAAAACGAATAATTTCCAGCATCAATGGGGGTGTTGTTGATGAATGTTATCAATTTAGAAAAATCGATTACATCCAATGCGTTGTCTTTAATTTGCACAAGTCGGAAAATTGAAAGACAGACATATGCAGTTTCTTCCAGAGAGGACCGACCGGAACCTCCCCAGCCACCGTCCGAATTTTGATGATGACCGAGAAAATCAAGGATTCGAGAGGTAACATTTGGTGAGACATCGGTGTGCTGGAAGACGAAACGTAACAAGCTGTAGAACAAGGAAATATTACTTCCGTTGTTCAGAGATCCATCCCGTTGGATGTAGAAGTTCGGGCGTTGCTGCCCAAAGCTGTGTTTTCTCTGTCGTACGTTCAAGATATTTTCGTATACACTCAATGTATTCAGTATGTTGTTTTCTTCGTCAATTCGTGTTTTTTCAGAGTCCGTGTCTTCAACAATTGGTAAAGTATTGTCTTCTAGTTGTCTCAGTATCCAAGAGGTCGCCTGTGTACACTCTATGTCTGCAACTGGCCAGTTGTCTGATATCCCGATACCTCTCGCGGTGTCCCATCTCATTCTTAAAGCATCGATACATTTTTGTGTCACTGCGTGTTTAATATTTATTGTAGGGTTAATACCAGCCTTGATCAACAAATCTAACCCGTAACATAGTTCGAAGTTGTCAGCAGGGACAACATGAGGCACTCCACCCCCATTCTGAGAGCAAAGTTCCTTCAATTTCCATTCCGCCTCAGGAAAATCCAAACCTTTGAGTCGGGCAAAACGGAGAATGAAAGCTGTCGTTGCCGGTCGAGCAGCGATTAAACCATATCGATTGATTTCTCGCCGAAAAGCCTCGACCTCGAGATCCATACCGTGAGCAGCCTCCAGTAGAGTCCAAAATTCATTTGGCTTGCTTGTGATTATATCCCTTTTAATATCAGCTAGTTTCTTTTTCCCGATTGAAGAAAACCATTCAAAGCTCTCAAAATCTAGGTCTAATTTCAACACGCGGGCATCCGCGACAAAGCCAGATATGATCATTTCAAAAGCACCATCTTCCGTTTGTATGTGCGGCAATTGCTTAACCATTTTTTTAAGAGCAGCGACTCCATTTTTTATTAATATCTTATCCTCTGGATAGTTCCACTGAGTCAATGCTAGTAAGGAAGATGCAGTATTTAGTACATCACTGTAGGGGCAGTAAGGATACTTAGTTCCCCAACCTCCGTCGGTATTTTGATGGGCGCGCAACCACGCCAAACATTCAGGGAATGCGGGTTGCGTGGTGTTTTTTGCAGGCACTCTTGCGACCCATGCTGTATCATATGGCACAGGATTGACAATTCCTGAACCTAATTTTTGGGTTACGTGGAATATTGACTCTCTTATTGAGTTGTAAATTGACTTGTCGACCTTGATTAGCTGACTGTAATCACTATTTGCTGGCATTATTATAATTCGAGAGGAACTCTTAGCTCATTCTGTAAATAAATAAAAACTGAGGTTACAATGGGACCGTAAAACATTTTTTGGCAGCAAAATCCCATCACTATTTTTGAATAGATCTAATTCAAACACTTAAATCCTCAGAGAAACTTCTCCGTTTGAGAAAACTTCAACCAAATCAGAAATGAAATTCTACGTTGATATTTGAGGTCCAACGTCCCCGATCAGCATTAGCTTTGCCTTGAAATACTTAATATAAAGCCTGAGAAATTCACCTCTCTTTTCCTGTTCAGGTATCTCGGACAGTAATAAACACACGATGCAATTGTTGAGGAATAACTTTGGTTTTTGAGAGTCGTAAAATCATCCATAATCATGAAAAATAAGATGAATTTATTGTAAATATGGACATTTTAGGCACACCATGAAAAAATTAATGTGGTAACTTCCGTCGCCGCAATCGCAATCGCAATCGGAGGTATCCATATTTCGACTTTTTTCAATCAATATTTTAGTGGGCAAACAATGAATTTTGCACTATCCTTGCATGCCTTGATTTTGGTTTAAAACTCAAAATTATGATGTAAATGTATCGAACTATCCAATAAAATATTTTAAATTCTTAATTATGTCATGAGATTATCTTATTATACAAAAGAATGATGCAGCATGGAGTTAACATGATTTCGCTTTGCGTGAATAGAAATTAGGCGCAGGTATCATTTACAAATTATCACATTTGAAAAATGCCTTTTTTGTAGGGTGCTCACTTACGCCTTTTTGAGGGGATGGCTGATTAGAAATATAAGGTAAAAACCCCTCATTTTTCTTTGTATGTCTCTGCTCGCAAGGAGGCAAAACGTGCAGTAAAAAAATTATATTCGAGCAAACTCGATTAGTCTGAGATACTCGCTTTCTTAATTTCAGATATGTTCCAATGCAAACTAATGAGAATAAATTAAGACTTCGATTAAACCATTCAGCTGATATATTTTTTGTTTATCTAAACATAGTAATTAGGTAATTGGGTTAGAGATGTACATGGCATTTGTTTCCATCCACAGGGTAATTTTTAATGCTGGAAAAATGCAACGAAAACAATTTAAGTGTTTCTTTAAAAGATGGGTAAAGAGCGGCAATTTTGAATGACTATGTTCAAAATGTGTGTTTATGGTTTACTCGTCAGTATAAAACATTACTCGAAGTAGAGTTGGACTACGTCTCACAGTTGGGAGCTACATTATCTGGCTCAGTTGAGAAACAACTCACATGTCTTTATTGTTTTATTACAGTACCATTATTTCCCAATTCACAACTGTGACACACACACAACCTATCCACACATTTTACGGATGAGCCAGAAATTGTAGTTTTTAATGGACCAGAAAACAAGGTACGGTTTCAAGCATTCTGACACTTGTTTCTTAACTAGAATTTAACGTAGAAAACTATTCGCGTAACAACAAATACTGAGATTGACTCCTGACTTAGATATTAATGTTTTTAGTTTACATTACTTATGGGAATGTAAACACACAGAGGTGTAAATGACCTTAGATGCTAAAGCACCGCTTTAAAATAAACTTATCTTACTACTACAACTACTTATGGGAATTGTAAATTCTCCGCTCACATGAAAAATAATAGTCTACTTGAATCAAATATTGTGCACTACAACGGTTTTGACATGGTCTTAATCGAGCAATGTTTCTTCCCCGCTTTGTGTGTTGTGGAATGTGCTAAAAACGTGCAATAGCTGAGCCGAAGCACCGAAATGGGGATTTTTTTACTTTCATACCGCAGAGAATGCTACGGTAACGTTGGATGCTTAATTGGACTCACGTAGAATTTCGTTTTTTCATGAGCGGGAAGTTGGAATTTACGCGCCAAGTAACTTTAAATCTCTTGATTAAGGAGTTGATTTCAGTAATTTTCGTTGCAAATCGTACACTACGTGCAATTTTGAATTAGGAAATATCAATGGTGAAACTCCAGAACTCGCTTTCCGAAGTGGCAGACTTTCTGTCATCCTCCATTTTCTGAACGGAGAACGACAAACGTCAATTCTTAAGAACTTCCATGATTCTTCTTATCTGCGCGAAAGAAAATTCTGAGAAAACATCAAGGAATGGTGCTGATATGTTCTCCTTTAAAAAAAATAAGGCAGGATCGGAGATTTCAAAACCCCGAAGAGGAGATACGTGGTTTTGGAAATTTCACCGTCGATGTGGGTATCAGAATACTTGAATTTGTGCCTTGTCTCCTGGTTCATCAAAAAATGTGGTCCAGCCCTTTAATCAGTTATTTGAGACTGATTTGGAAACCCACGCGGAAAAAATTATCTTGCTGATTTAACCATTCCATTGCTAAAAAAAGTGACTGCAATGTATCAATGTAGATTTTACAGCACAAAAATGCTACTTTAAACACCCCCGTGGTTAAATTAGCTTACAATTCATCGCTTGGCTGACATAAGGGCGTAACTACACATTGAGATGAGCCCGGAAAAGCATTGGGTTGTATGGACGACAGGGGTCATTGCAGAGTGTAGTTACGCCCTTATGCCAGGAGCGCAACGAATAGTGGTTATTTTCGTGTTGTAAAATCTATGTTGAAACATTGCAGTCACTTTTTTTAGCAATTGAATTGTTAAATCAGCAATTTAATTTTTTCCGTGTGGGACGTCATCATACACGAGTATCATCCTGAATTTAAATTTTTTGTAAAATATTTTGTACTCACAGGATGAACCTAAATTACGAGTATGGTGTTTGTGGAAGCTTACCGTAGAGAAACTCCTCCGATGGTCTCAACAAAAAACTAAATCTTCTCTGACACCGACAGAGCACTGGACAAACTATGTGGCCAAGCAAAAAATAAATGACTTCAAATGCATTTGATCTGTGGAGACTGTACTTGCGACCTTTCAAGAGTGGGTCGCCTCTGATTAAGAATTCAAGATCAACCACGTTGGCTGAAGTGCAGTGAGATTTTGCAAAATAAGACCCCCGAGGAATATGTAATTTTGATTATAAAATAAGGGCAAGAGCTGTGTAGCTTTCCAAAAGTTAAAACATCGATCCAATTGACATTCATGACGGACCTGGATATCCACTGCAAGAAAAAACCAAATAAATCTGATTCTTATCGGCAGCTACAGGTAAAACAAGCAGGAAGCTCCAACGCATTCGCGTCGGAGAGCGGCTCTGGCGACAGTAGTTGTAGTCAAGAATGAGGGCCTAGACACATTTTGTCACTGATGTACATTCCGACAACTGTCGATTCATGTTTTGTAACTTAGCAGATTTACGTAGCCGGTGTATAAATGTGTATTGGCCCTTGATATGCAGAATGCATGGCACTATCACTTGTTGTATACTTTTAATTTTGAAGGATCTTTGGAGGTCCGCATCCTAAAAAATCTTTCCCACAGTATTTTTTTTAACTTGTCGTTGTGATTGGGCGCCAATTTCTTTCAATTGAGTGATCATCTTCTTTTTTTGTCAAATAACTAGTTTGTGCAACAATAAGACTGAAACTGACTGTAACTGAAATTTTGTCTTTTTAGATATTTGATTATTTTGTATTTATTAGATTGTATATTTTCACAGCCCTGTGATAAGAAACTTTGGAATGCATGGTTGATAAGTCGTTTAGCGAGGCTGCAAAAAATTTGCATTTTTATATCTGAAATTGTAGGTAATGGTTTTGAATATCGAATTGCGATATATTACACGGTTAAGATAGGGCTATATGTCTTGTCGTAAGCGGCGACATAGAGTCGATGTCATTTCAATAATCGCCCCGATGGCCACGGTAGTTGTTAGACGTTTACGGTTTCCTTGGTAACCTTTGTTTGCTATCAGCTGATATCGAGTAATATGACTAGGAAGCTCCAACCCAGTGGTTGGAGCTTCCTTAACCGCGAAAACTTTAAAATTCAAATTTTCAAATTTTGAACGTAAAGTACATTTTTTCCATCACGAGATTAAAGCACAGACAAGTTTTGAATTATTGACTGTATCACCATGATTCCAAAAATACACTACACAACATAGCATTGGCTAACAATAAAACAATATGCAATAAAATAAAGTCATGACAAGGAACATAGCCGAAAATGGCGCCGATTCCCATCAACCAACGCGCGGTCTCTCCAATGTAACATGGTCCAATGATACTCCCCAGCTGGGACCGTCCGGAATAGCAGCTCTAGTGCAAGCACCAGAGCCGCTAAAAGAGTAGCAGTAACATTAAAGGCAGAAAAAGATTTCAAAGAAATGTAAGATTTTAAATGTCAAATGAACCTGATGTTTGACGGCAGCTACAGGTAAAAAAGAGTAGCAGTAACATTAAGAGCACAGAAAGATTTTAAAAAATGTTTCTCATCTTTCCTTTACTGCATTTTCTCATACTTAGAATTATTTCTATAATTTTTCAAAATTTGACAATGAAAGAGCCCTAGTAGCAGAGTTATATAAAAAATTTGTTTTTAAAAGTATAAACCGTAAATAACCACAAGCTAAAGAATATTCATTGTTTATGTAATGGATGTAAAGTTTTTTAGTTAAAAGTTTACTAAAAAACTTATTTTATTATGTAACCCTTAGTATAAAAGTTATATAACCAAATTCAAAGAGTGTATAAAATGAATTTTCATTATTCTTCCTGGCTGGTAGCGCACTCTAGTTATGAAGTGTGCAAGTTTTCATATGCGTTACTACCAGGTGGTGGATCATCGTAGAGTTGTGACTTACCTTAAATCCGCGCCGTCCTAGTCGGGATTAGAACCCACGCTTCGGGATGGAGTTGCAATCCGAAGTCCAGTACTTTACCACCAGACCAGCCAGGCTTGATATGAATGGGCCCCTAAATTCAATCTCTTAACTATCGCAGGCCTCTGAGTCCGTAATATTTTGTTTATTGACGGATTCTTATGATATTTTACCAGACTTTATTATTTATTATTTATTTATTTATTGTTTTTTATTTCATGATGTAATTTTTTCATTTTCATTTTTTTTAACTCTCTCTCATTTTTTTAGCTCTCTCTTTTTTTAACTATCATGATTTTTAACTATCATTTTTTCTAACTCTCTCTATTTTTTTTTAACTCTCATTTTTTTAACTCTCTCTCTCTCTCTATTTTTTAACTTTATAATTGCGTCTTTTTCCAGTTTTAATTATTTGGGCCTTTTTCTAGTTTGAATTTATGTCGATGTATTTATGTTATTTATTTATTATTATTATCATTTCCTTTTTTTTTAAATTTTTATAATATTAATTTAAACATTTTAAAAAAAATCAAAATTTTTAAAATAATATTTAATAATATTTTTAAAATATTAACAAAAATAATTATGATATACTTTAAAAATATTATAAAATATTATTTTAAAAATTTTAATTTTTTATATTTTTAATATATTTTTAAAATGTTTTAAAAATATTCATTGATTGTATTTCAAAAGTACTTTTGAAAATATTTTAAAAATACATGAAAAACATTTTAAAAATATATTAAATTTCAATATTTTTAAAATATTGCTGTCTAACTGGGCAGGGTTATGAGCCAGACACGCTACCAACTGAGGTAACAGGGCTCCTCGGATTGTGTGCCGAGATATCCCCTTTTAACTCGTCTCGGAGCCATTAGTACCTCTAATAATACCTATCCCACGCAGTCCGAGAGTCGAGGGTGTTCATTGAAATGAGATCATCATCATCATTCATGAAAATGAGATAGGTTTACGTTAAAGTCATTCAGGTCATTTATATAACAGTTATAATAAGCAAATTAAGCAAAAGGATACTATACGTATAAAGAAAATTTATAAAAACCCTTCCTCAATTATATAAATTTTATATAAACGTTATCTTCTGAAAATATGAATAATTATTTTCATGGGCATTTTATATAAAACTTATATACACGATATATAAACTTTAGTTAAAATGGTGATTATATAACCGGTATTAATTCCTTATACGTTTGTTAGGAAGGGGAAAGTGAATCATGCTACTAGGGAGAGACCAAAATGATACTACTACCAAAACTTCATTATTTACTGCTGCTGACACACGAGGAAGTATGACCCGAGATCAATACAGCGCATTTGCACATTTTTATGCATTGCACAGACAACGCATCATCAGGTTATAGGACATTTCGT
Source organism: Bemisia tabaci (assembly GCF_918797505.1). NCBI lineage: Eukaryota > Metazoa > Arthropoda > Insecta > Hemiptera > Aleyrodidae > Bemisia > Bemisia tabaci. The sequence goes on from NC_092795.1 coordinate 35,390,697, forward strand.
CAACGATTTTTTGTCCGCGCACCTGTTTTTTCCAGTAATTTACGTCCACGCGTTTTTTCGGCACGGGAGTTTTGGTCCACGTACCAATATTGAGACCCAAAGTTAATTGGTCCACATGTAAATACAAACGACAATTGCTCACGACGTTTTTGGATGAAAATGTATAATGTCTTGGAAGAATGAGGGTTTGCTTGTTTTTTTGTTTTGTCCGTTTGTTCCAACGGAGAATAATATATAGTTGAGAGTTTTGGTAAAAATGGGGGAGCCTCAATTCCATGAGACAAAATTCACCAATCTCTCTACACCTCTTTCGTGTAACAGGACTTAATTATCTTTCAAGAAATTCCCACCTTCTTATACCTGAACCGGATAAACCTCTATATTTGCCTCACCTAAAGGCTCTTAAATTTTTCCTGCGTACGATAAGTATCTTGATTTATTTTGCGAAGAAAGATCTGTACTTTTAAAGGATGCCTGTCATTCTTAATACGTTCAATTTTGTATAATACTGTGCAACACCTCTGTTGTGAAATAATTGCTTCAGGCGCCGCCGCACGGCGGGCGGGCGGCCAGCGCGAAAAGCGCATTGGGGCGCCTTCAAACCTAAGTGGATACTTCAAGCATTGTGCAATGCGTGAAGTATCCACTTAGGTTTGTAGGCGCCAGTGAGCCTCTCGCGCTGGCAGCACGCCGCTCTGCTCTGATGGGCTTTAATATTTATACTCGCATAGTCAGCGTTTTTTAACTGATGATTTTGAAATGTTTGCACGCTCTGCATCGATTATTCTCATTTAAATTGATGGGGAAAAATATGTATCAATTTATCAAAGGAGAATGATAATATAATGTGTGTTTTGTAAATATTGGTGGTTTCGTGTCAAATTTAATGATTTCCACAGCACTTTAACTTATATTTTACATTTTTTGGTTTTATTGTGTTGCAACGAGGTGTGCGCGCAACCAAACGCTCAAAATTTGACGTATTTGACTCTAAAAGATCGATGTACAAATAGGTTAAAACTAAAGATTGCGTGCTTCTTGGATTTTTTCCCTCTTTTATTCATTTTTGCAGTTTCTGTCGGCACAACTGCGGCTCATTGAGATTAAGGTCACTTGCGGAAAAGGTTTTACAAATATTTGTCACGTTTTAAAAATATAAACGTTTTCAAAATTAAGTAATAATTTCGTAAAGAAAAAATTAAAAAAGTCACAGGACCGCCAAGTCTTTGTTGCTTATTTTACGTGTGGGCGTTAACTACTGGACAGAAAGGTGCGCGGACAAAAATCGTTGACAAAATGTCTGAAAATCATCATCATACTGCCGTGGTATGGAAGAACGCCGTATGAACATTCGAGAGTTGCTGAATTTTCTCCGATAAAATTTTTATTTTTCAGAAAAGACATGAATATTTTTCCTTGAAAATTTCAGGAACTTCAGGTGAAATTGCGAACAAAATTATCTGAAAAATTGGAAGGAAAATATTCATAAGTTTACCAGGAAATTTGTGTTTTATCAAAGGGAATTTGGCAACGCCTGAAGGTTCATACGGCGTTCTTCCTTAGAACGGCAGCATAGTCAATGTATTATCTCACGATATTGCACTTATGTATTCAATGCTCCCGAAACACTATGAACTTCGATCGCTTCAGGTGCATTTTGCAAGGAAAGATATAATAAATAACTCGCAGTTAACAAAATATGATTTTATTTTCAGTAAGTAACATACTTTACAAGTATACATTATGGGATTGTCAATGCTTTTGAAAGAAATTGAGTGGCTACGAATTTAAGAAAAATAATCTTCGGTGCTCTGCAAGTACGAATGTTTGGACTAGAATATGAGTTTTTGCTACGATTTTCGATTATTCAAATTAATTCATGTTAAACTGGAATTCAAAACCTAGAGTAATTGATACAAACTGAGAAATTTCAATTTCCAAAGGCACGTTTTTTGTAAAGTTGGAGGTGACTTAAAACACAATGTATTAAAATAAAAAAACAATTTTTAAAAAAAGAAACAAAAAATAGCTTTCACTGCAGCCTGTTGATTGAGGTTAAAGACTCCAGCTCTAGGAATACGATTACTTGTAGATGTATAAAATTGCAAGGGTTTAAAAATTAAATTAAAGTACGAGCATGATCACAAAATTTACTCTTTCACAAAACCGCTAGTGAATTGGATACAGGACAAAATAAGGTAAAAGAGCTCAAACATTTGATGACTCTTGCTAAAATAAATTTCAAAACACAGTTGTAAAAATGTATGTCCCTTTCAATGAAAAAACATTTATACGCAATTAATTTTCTAATCAAAAATAAATTATTGAATGAGAGCTTGACAAAGGTGTAACATTACTTTATGTTGGCATACTCTTGATAATTACTGTTTTTGCCGGCAATATTACAGGCATAAATAGGTTCTGATAAAAAAGGCATTTACGCATTCTTGAGAGGAATCATAAATGTTTTGAATTATTCAATGATGCTCCTTGATAAACCAATAAGAAAACTATTTCAAATTATGCCATGCCTATAGTAAATTGCTAGAAAGAACTAATGTTCGAACGAAAACCGAAAATAAACGAAATTTATACGCAATATTTGTGCTGCAGCGATTAAAAAGGAAAAAATACTATGTTAGAACCTTTCATGCTTTTTTTGTTCAAGTAAATATTTGAACTGGAACGCTTTTTACACAATATACAAGAAGAGACGAGCCGAATCTTACAAACGTAGATTTTTGTTAGTAAAACGTGCTTAAGAGGTTTCGAAAACGGCTTCCCTGGCTCATCCACTTGAATCTGCGAGCCAAGACGTTTTTCTTGGGAAGAAAAAAATCCTCTGAAAGTAGACTACGTATTTATGGTGGCATATACGCCTATCCTTTTAATAAACTTCTGAATTCGAGCTTTCTCAAGAATTGATCGTCTTTTCCCACGATGAATATTTTACACTAAAAATGAAACTAAAAATAACTATATACAAATAAATCACAGAGTAGATTTGCTTGCCTGGTTCGATCATTGCCATTATAGGCTTATATTTCACTTGAAATTTTGACGAAAAACATACATCAGAGAGTACATACATCAATTTGCACCTTTGACGTACTGTAGCATGTCGCCTAGTGGTCCATTCCCTAGTTTTCAGAGAAAGGGGCATCTTTTTGAGGGACCTTTCCTTGGAAACACGTTGCAGCGAGAAGGTAAAAAGGACCTTTGTCGAACCTTGCGATGTCGTGACTCAGTTGACTGAGTTGTCCCTTTGTCTGCACAAAATTTGGATGCTGCATTTGACAAAACTCCAAGTATTAAAATAGTTTTGTCAGATTGCGATCACTGATGTATTTAACATGTATAAAACAACCTTAAACTTCTTTACCTTTCTTGACAAAATAATATTGTTGTAAATTTACTGTAAAAATTGACATTGTTTGTTCTTTCTTTAACAGTCCCATCTAGTGGGTGATAAACCCATAGCGAAGTCTCATAAAATCGACTAATATAACAGAAAACTCAAAAAATGTTACATAGTAATTAGAAATTTTGTTTACAAAATCTGTTTCACTAGGTGGCCTTAATGAGGGGATCCACCAGGACAAGTCGGCTTGAGTGCTTAAGATTGTCTCCGGGTGACAAGACGAGGGAAGAGAGGGGAACTTCCTATGCTCAAAAATCTTCAGGCATAGTGGCTTCCACATGATTCCCACAGGACTCTACAAAATCGAACGAGTTTACAACACTTTGTGACCCGTTAACGGAGACCGTGGAAATCCCGATTACCGCCAAACGAGAAAAGTGGCGATTGTATTATCCTTGCCTGTGCATCTCATCTGCGAGGCTCTCTAGGTCAACGTAGTTTCCCTCGTACTCATTGTTTTCCAACAGTGCGCAGAGGGCCTTCTTCAGTTCTGCAAAGGTGGGTCGGTCTGCGGGGTTGGCTCGCCAGCAGTCGACCATCACTTGATAAAGCTCTGTGCGACAGTGAGACGGTCGCTCCAAGCGATAGCCGGTCCGAATTCGCCGCATCACGTCTCGCGCTTCCATTGACTGGTATGGTGTCAGACCTGATCAGAAAATGGAATCACCAATGTAATCGATTTCATAATATTAGCAAATTTTAATAGAAATATTACTGTGTTTGCTTAAAGACGGAAAACGCATGGGTTTGAACTCAGACATAATTCAAATGTTGACGAAAAAATCAGATTCCATAAATTGTAACTACCATTACTACGTGCAACGCAAAAACGCCGTAAACGCCATTTTACGTTTTTTGGAAACAATGTATCATAGCAGAAAAGCTTGTGTACCTTGGGGCAATGTTTTTTACAGAATTCTTTCGCATATACTATCAAGAACTTAACCTGAAAATTTGATGTGCATGGGTAAAACAGTTTCAGTTTCATGAAGTCATGAAACGTGCCAAAAAACGAGGACAAATCTTTATGGATTGACGGCGTTCTTACTTAGCACGGTAGAGTACACTTTGGGACTTTCAAAACAATTAACTTTTCGAGTAATGTCATTGAATTTTTAGATTACGCCACACATTCACATGAAAAATGACTGGATTTTCCCCAATTTTCGTAAGTCTGCGTTTCGTCGCAGATTTTCAGTGAACAACATCTGAAAACAAACTTGCTGACCCGATTCCCTGAAAAAAAGTCATTCTCCTTCACAGCTGTTGACATGTGAATTAAGTTATTATTCTAAAATCGTGTGACATCTGCGTTTATCGAGCTACTATAGTTATAAATATAGCGAGAAAATTTCAATAGTCAAACGACTCTAGACGTTTCAAGCTGAGTTGAGCAAAATTACAGATAATCAGGAGTTCAAAATAAAATTGAATTAATTGAAATGTTGAATAAAACCGAAACTTGGCTTAGGTCCCACTTCAATTTTGAGCGGAAAGAGTGGAAAAGTAATGAGTCCGACAGATTGGCAGAGACTCGTTGAAACAGAGACGTCACTTCATTATTAGAGAATAATTAACTGATACATACCTAAAGTGACGATTTCCCAAACTAGGATTCCAAAACTCCATACATCAGTCTTGTGAGTGAATAAAGAATAGTGGAGCGATTCTGGAGCCATCCATCTGATTGGTAGCGCACCCTGTTAATCAGAACCAAATGAGTCAGTATTTCTGGATGGTATGCCCAATTTCAGCAACTCATGATAAATAATACTTGAGATTAAACCCCTTAAAGTTAATATATTTATCGGTGGGGAAAATTAAAATTAAAATGGAAATATAATAATGACATTTGATTTAAAGATAGATAAGCTTGAACTGTTACCGAAAATTTTACGGTAATTTCATAAGTATTTCTTCAGATTACCTAAGAGGAACTGAGGTGTCTTCACTCAATATTTTAGGATAATTGATAATTATGTCATTTAGCAAATTAGTCATTAATCACTTTATCTACTTGAGAATCTCACGGGCTACTGAAAACAAAATAGGGGGTTGGTGTGTTCGATACTTACTCTGCTGTGTCTTTGTTCGTAGATTTGCCCGGTGTCTCGCACATTACGGGACATTCCAAAGTCTGCTATTTTACATAATTTGTTATGGTCTACAAGAACATTCCTTGCAGCTAAATCTCGGTGGATGATCTGCAATGACAGAAAAATATATCTATTAGAACAAATTTGGAACTTTCAAGGTCATTTGACTATAGAATCATACGTATTGTACTCCGTCAAAATTCCGTCAAAATTAGTGACTTGCGTGTCAAAGACTGATGCAACACTGAAATTATTGCGTTTAAAGAAGATTTTGAATTCATAATTATTTCTTAGTGCCATTATTATAGGAAAATTGTGTCTCCTGTCAGAATTAGTGACTTGGATGTAAGAGACTGATGCAAAACTGAAATTTTTGTTTGAAAAAAGTAAAAAAAAAGGGGAAAGGAATGAGATGACCTCGTACTTATATTATAGCAATGCCACTTAAAAAAATAAAATATGAAACATAAAGCCAGGAAACTTACGCCCTTGGAAACAAGATAATCCATGCCCCTGGCAACGCAGTAGGCAAATACTGTTAAATCTCTAGAGGTCAAATTTTCCCCATTATCGGAGAAATTGTAATATTGAGCTCTGGTTCTTTGGTCTCGCAGGAATGATAGAAGCTTTCCGTACATGACATATTCCATTATCAAGAGATAAGGCTCTGAAAACAGGGCAAAAAAATTGCAATGAAATACCAGGATTCTAAAACAAATTAACTTGAAAAATTACAGGCTGTGAAAATTGACTAGAAATGATGAGTAACGAGCATTGCAGATATTCTCCCACGGTGACTGGCTTTTTCTTCGAAGTATACAACTTTTTCAATTTAAGAGCTTTGAATTGAAAAGTGCAACTTGTGCTGTAACCCAAAGTTTTAATGTCAGTTAGAATAAAATATTTAAGGCTGTATCTTATACACTTAAAATCATCAAACAACTTTTACAAATTTACCATTTCTGACACATAAATTTAGAAGAAAAAATTGTCCTTTGCATTAAGTCAAAGGGAAAAGGCTACAGTAAAAACAAAAGCAAAAAATTCATATTTTTGGTTTGATGGCGAACTCGCTCTAATTGTAAGCTAAGAATCGATTAATCAAATTGGAAATGTCGTAATCCAATTATCACAAGTCTAGACAAACGTTTAGAGGAGTTTCATCAACGGACCTTTTTCAGTGCAGCAGCCGAGAAGTTGGACCACATTTGGGTGGGAGCCGAGATCTTGCATGATGCCCAGCTCCCGAAGGAGATCCTCCCGCTCCTTGCTCGAGGCGCCCTCTTTCACCGTTTTGACCGCCACCAATCGTGTGAGACCCGCATGTCCACTCAGGTCGTCAGCCTCCGCCTTCCACACCTGAGACCAAACATAATTGTTAGCCATCAGTAGATTTCTCCTTGACAAAACACGAACGAACAGAGATATGGAAAATTGTATCGGTTGTGAATGCAGGCGCAGCTTAAACTTTCATCTCATCGTTCACGTATCTTGCACGAGCGACCCGCGTCAAAGCTTGGGCATCCAATTGAATTGCTAGGATTTGAAGGGGCATTATATCGTCGCTTGGCTGACATAAGGGCGTAACTACAATTTGAGATGAGCCCGAGAAAGCACCGAGTTACACGAACAACAGGGTTCATCGTCGAGTGTAGTTACGCCCTTATGTCCGGAAGGCGACGATATTTTCCGATATATTGGGCATCGATACGATATCCTATGTGTTATTCGCAACTATTGAACGAACTGTGCATCTAAAATATCGTGATCGTGTACCGATATTACTCATACTCATGTTGCGATGTATCTCGTGTGATATAGGCGCAGACATGCTCCACTTACATAAGAGTGACACAAGGGCCTAAACAAGTGAAATACGTAGCAAAGCATTAAATGTTGGCAAACCTGGCTATGACAGTTTTACGTACATCGGTGTCCCAAAGGAACAGGGACTGTTAGTAAGTCACTTGTTCCGATACTTAAACCCGCACTCAGAAGACACTGGAAAAGAAAGCCAACCCTTCCTCCTAACAAGAACGGAAAAAGAAGAATAAGAATAAAGTTGAATTCTACCTATGTATAACTTTCTTTCTTATTGCATTATTCCACCTCTTTTTAATCCACTTGGATTTTGGCGGGCTACAAGGCTACTCCCTTACTTGAGACGTCACAAAAAGCGTAAAAAATATCAAGTCTGTTTTTAGTGTGTTAGAGTGTATGCGCGCCTCTATTAAAGGGGAAACGTGAATTTTCACGATTGCAATCATGCACGCATTATCAACACCAAATGTGAAAAATTATTTGTAGAAGAGTGCAGACACTTTTTCTGATATTTTTTTTACTTACTCGCTACCCTAGGGTAGAGGAAGTATTTTAATCTTGCAAGGGGGGGGGGGAGTTGAAATTTCATCATTTCTAGACGTTTTAAGGTCCCAGGAGTCAAAATAACCATACTTGAAAAAATGTGTGTCCGTCCGTCAGGCGTCCCCCAAATCTGTCTACAGCGATATCTCAGAATCTATCAGTTCGATTTCATTCAAAAGCAGAGAGGACCATACTTACGGTCTCTTTAATTATGTACGTCAAACGATTTTGGGGTACGATAAAATTTGGGGGGGGGGGGCCTAGGGGCCAAGGTCCATTTTTTACCTCTGAAGCGAAGATTCACGTTGAATTAATCCATTAGAATCCTGCTTTGACCCAATCTTTCCCTCCTTGTTAGGAACCTGTGAGGTATTTTAAGTACAATTATTTAAGGTATAATGACACCCCTTACGGTCACAGTGCCCTAATTAATAATTTACTGCCGGCCTCAAGAATAAATTCTAATGCAAATGCGAAGCTCTTCGTCCCTCGATTGTACCACATTTTACTTCCCCTTTTTTTTTTTTAGAAAAAAATCCTGGCTATCGAAGCCGCTCTGTTCCATCTATTTGTTAGTATAATCTCATTTTTTATTCGTCTGTCGTTTTTTCTTTAATGATTTGATCGTTCTGGTCGCTATGGCGAATTTAGCACGCTGCATGGATGGAGGCCTAGAGGTGAGGTTTTCCAGCGAGTCGAGTGTTTGGTGCGAACATGAAGCGAGACAGGTTGGGGTCACCGCGACGAGCGGCGGGGTCACAGGTCGCAATAATGATCGCTGTCCAATTCGCGACTGTCGCCCGACAGCGCCGCGCGCCGCCGCCCCGAGCTGCTCCGCCTCGCCGCGAGGCCGCTCCTCGGAAAAAATGCAATCGTCCCGGCCATCGCGGCCGGTTTTCAAGTAAAATAGTTCCCTTTTGGACGAACGCGACATACTTCCTCCGCACGTCCTCCGTTTTGAAACTGAACAGAAATCCGCTTTGAATTCATCGGGGTTTTCAAGTGATTTATTGTGAAAAGGGAATGAAAGGGTATTTTTTTTAATCACTGGGAAAATCTTCGGCCTCTGAGCCCGGAAAGGACGATATGTCTATATAGCCCGTGACTTTTTTTCTGTGCATCCAAACCTGTCCCAACCCATTCCCCGTACTTCACTTCCGTGCATTGAGCAGAGAATGCGAGCGTGTACTGAGTACACGTTGAATACAGTGTAGCATCATCCTAGTGCGCAAGGGTTGGATATAACGACTCCTCTTACGGAATGTTCATCTATGCCGTGGTATCGTTTTTGAGGCGCGAAGCTTGACAAACGCGTATTTCTTGCGCAGATTGTAAAGTTAGAAGTGCACTTCAGCCTATTCTGATGAGCTCACTGCGATTTTTGGGCTATATTCTGAGAAAACCAAATCTTTTCTTTGCTCTAACTGAAGTTGGCAACGGGTCCATTGGCATCCTATCCAATGAATCGGAATGGAAAATTTGCATGCAAATTTTTAATTGTTTCATATTAAAGTGCTTCAAGAGCTGATTTCACAGTATTTTTTATAATTTTTTTCTGTTATGGGAAATAATATAAAAATAGATTTAAAAGTGAGAAAATGCACCGCCTAGTGACGTCATCTGGCGGCATTTCCCATTTAAACACGAGTATTTTAGCAGATTAGATCGTTTTGTTATATCTCCTCCAACAATTAGTGTCAATTTATGAACCAAGGGTATCTTCGTGTTCAGTTCACTCAGCAGTTTCCACTTAAACACGAAATTCATCGAATTTCAGACACCTGCAAATTCTCTATTGTCTTAATCCGGATCCGAAATAAAACAGTCTTGAATTAATCTCGAGTCTCTGAAGTTGCAACGGTGTAAAGAGCCCTCTCTCGGTGCGAGAGTCGTTGTTGTATGCTGATCGCGGATCAGTCCTGGGAGAGCGGTCGCCGCGCCGCGCCGTCGCCGTAGTGGCAATGAAAACTCGGCTAATTATACCGGACCCACTGGACCTCTTCAGCCCTGAGCGGAATTTGTCACTCGTCACTATTTGTTCCGCACTTGAGTGTTGCTTTGCATACCTCCTCACGATTAGCTCTCTAAAGCCGATCCTCGCCGAACGCTGAACCGGCGAGGGTCAATGTAACGCCGTCCCAACTCGTCTACAAACCCAAAACGACAGTTCAAGCATCCGCTCTAAACTTAAAATTTAAATTTCCAGACGAAAAGATGGTATGAATGATTGAAATTTAGGGTGAATAAGCTAATTAAAATACATATCAGATATCTGGAAGTCGGTTGCGTTCTTTAAATTCAAGATACAGGCTTATTCAAAAGTCCCGCACCACTGGCCATGAGGGGGTGGCCATTTGAAATTTTTAAGTTGCTCCCCGCCCCCCTTCCCACATGGGGATCGAAAACTGGAAAGTACCTAAAAAAGTCTCCCTCTCGATATGCAGAGAAACGGTTTGAACCGCGAATCGATATCATAATTGGACGTATTTCTGTCAAGCGGAACTATGTGCATTAAGACGTGAGCCCTGTTATGAATATATTCTTATAGGCCTCAGGGCTTATGTCCTAATGCACATAGTTCCGTTTGACAGAAATAAGTCCAATTAGAACTGAAGTTATGGCCAATGGCGCGTGACTTTTGAATAACCCTGTATACATGGCGTAATTTTCCTTCATCGCAGGATCCATATCGCATAGTCGACACCAAACATTACCGCTCTTCAAATGTGAAGAGGTCTTTTTCGCTTTTCTTTATTTGAAGCTTACTTTCACAACGCGTGTATGAAGTTCTTTCATACATAAAAGGAGTCAAAATAAAGTCGGATCATGCTTCTTTTGCGACTTTTTACTCTTCTCAAGACTCCAAGGGAACTTTACGAACGCATTGATTGAAAAGACTTCAACGCATGAGTAGAAAAGTATACCGTCGACACATGGTACCCAATACGGGGCTATTTCTGTCCGCGGTTCATAAAAGTTAGAATTATTTAAATTTTTTACAAATATTTAAAGATAAGTTGCCCAGTTAAATTTGGCAATAGTTGATGTGACTTGGTTCCTTACTGCTAAACGCGGTCCAGTTAGTCCATCATTTACCCCCTTAGCCTATAAAAAACACCCAATTTAACCAGTAGAATCGCTCCATACTCCCTACATCTTCGTCGCCTATCGTTTTGTCTATCAATTTCAGCCAATCAGCCCGCTGCGTCACAGAGTATGAAGAGTCATAAATCGGACAAGGCGGACTGTTGTGAGCCCGAGCTTTGAGCTTGATATGCATGCAGATCGTCCAATCGAGTGCGGAGCTTGGACCACGGCTTTTCCACTCACCACAAAGGACCCGTGACGCAAGCGGTAGCTCTCCCATCGGATCGGATCGGAGAAGGTATGAGCAAGTTGCGCAAGCTCCTCACGCAAAAATTTATGCGTTTTCGATAAGGCCGAGCCGGAGCCGGGGCCGGGGCGGGCACTAACGAAGTGACGCGGCCAAGTGCCGCCGCGGATGAGCCCGGCACGATTATCGGCGGCAATAAATTCGTGGCATCGATCGGCCCTGCTTTATTGCCGGCTCAAAACAAACGCCATTAAGGCTCGCGTGAGCCGAGTCGCTCCCGAGTCCTGAGCCCTCCGCTCCGACCGACGACCAACCCTTCTCGCCGAGCGCGAGGGACAAATGCGTCATAAGTTGCGCGGACAGCCGGAGCACCGGGTTCCTCTTCCACTCACTTAGCTTTTAATAAAGCCTTTGAAAGTGTAATTTGTTCATGCATTCATACTGACTCGATAAGCGGAGAAAGAGTACTTAAGTAGTAGGGACGAAGTCAGCCTGGGTGTTGGTACATTGTGTAAACTCCAACCACGTTTTTCAGTGGCGTGGCGTGCTTTGCGATACATCGATTTATGTGTCATTCAAACCTATGGAAACGATCGATAAACAGGGTGTTCGCAGCGAATACCTTAATAATCGATTCTTTGCCATAGGTTTAAATGCCATAACAGTCGATACATCGCAATTTACGCCACGCCACTGGTTTTACTCAGTTTGTTCTGTATTCTGCCGCACTAAGGAAAAACGCCGTATGAGCATGTGAATGTTGCTAAATTACTACTCAGAGGATTTTTTAAGAAATCTTTTAAAAAAACAATAGTTTGATTGAGAGGAATTTTTATTTAATTACTCTGGATAATAGTTACTTTTATAGGATATATTTCACCTTGAGGTCAAATGTCTTTTTGAAGAGCCACGGTTATTTTTTAAGAAAGTTACGAATCTTTTTAGTTAGAATTTTTAGAGTTTTTCGATCAAATTACGAAGGAAATACTCTGAAAAATCGGAAGAAAATTATGCCGAATTTTCCTGAAAATCCATGGTTTGACGAAGGAAATAGGGCGACGGCTGATGGCACATACGGCGTTCTTCCTTAGCAAGGTAGTATTCCCTAATCTTGTTTTTGGCCAATATTGTCGACATTTAATGAGCCTGTTTCAAACATCAGCTAGAGATAAAAGAAGAGTTGTTGCTTGTAAAAAATGTCTCGAAAATAACGATGTGCGCATCGGAAAAGTCTGCAATACACTCCTAACTCCACAATTTGTGTTGAAATATGTATTTCTTCAGCCTCTCGCTCTAATAACGATATTACGGCGTGTGTGAACGATTTGTTGGAGGTGTCATTCCATCCAACCCTTGCGGCCTAAGATGCTTCACAATACTTAATAAGGCCGACGCAAATCGTCAGGAAGCATGAAGTCTCATCAACGCAAGGAAAATGTAAATATGAACACGCCGATTGATAAAGTCCCGTCTCGTCACGTGTGTTTTAGCGGGTCGACGTCGGCCATGTTGAATATTGCGTAGCATCCTAGTGCGCGAGGGTTGGATGGAACTACTCCTCTTACGAAATGTTCACCTGTCGTAATAGGTATCGTTTTGGGAGCGGGAAGCTTCAGATAAACGCATATTTCTTACGCAAATTGTGAGGTTAGGAGTGGATTTCAGACCTTCCCAATACGCTCATCGTGATTTTTGAGCCATATTCTATTCGAAATAACTCCTATTTAGGCTCTACCTGTTTGCGACGGGCTCGTTTGGGTAGAATTGCTGAACCAGATTTCTTGAGGAAAATGACTTTTGGATAAATGTCACCATCGATTTCTTACATCACACAAGCTGTTTAAAAGTCACTGCGGATCGGGAGCACCTCATTGATTTAGGATGTAGGATGTATGGTCAAAAAACTGGATGAACTTTCCGAGTTGTACATCGAAGAAGAAAGGTCAATTTAAACATCACCAAGTCTGCAAATCTGACGTCGGCCAATTTATTTCCTCCTCACATATCAATCATTACTTTTTTTGTGTGACCTTTTTCAAGAATCTCGGTCAAAAAAAAATAGAAACGATCTTCCACGGGAGTGTGAGAAACGGAAGCTCTCTATTTTTTATCAAAGGAGACGATATTCTCAGAGGCAAAAATAAGATAATCACCCTTCAAACATAAATGAAGGGCTTGGAGGACAAGTCATGTAAATGCAGTTTTTTAAAAAATTGAGGTATTACTGATTTCAAGTAAAACTAGTCTTAATACATATTCTGTGAAAAATTGCTCCCAAATTCAAATTTTTAAGCATCAAAAAGTCACTTTGAACTTTCTTTCTGCCATAAGGATCTACGTAATTTAGAAGCTTCAATCACTTATTTCTCAAACTAGCAAAAACTGCTTTTATGCGTCTTGTCCTTCAAGCCCCTTAAATAAGGATACTTCATTGATATTTAAAACTGAAAAGGCCAAAATTCAATGTAGCTGGATGCTTGTATGTTTCAAAATGATGGCACCTATTGTGGTGCAACTCATGCTTCGGGCCAGCGTGATGGTAACCGGTGAACGACCATTTTTCATCGTTAGCAATTTCTGAAGTGTCCCGATTACTTGCGCGTAGATTCTGATAAGGATCGCGCCCCACAACCCGCGGGAGGAAGCATCGATAAATTCCTGCAGACGACACACAGTGCTGCCGATTTCTGCTATATTCCCTCTTTCCACTGGTAACATGTTTCTGGAGAAAATCAGGCATGATACCAAGGACGGAAAAACAAGATGGCAAGTCAACGAATTCCCCGGCTCTTTTTCTTCATTTTGCAAACTCATTCAAATTCATGAAATAATCGATTCCGCTTAGAGTCATTGAGCTCTGATTAGCTCTGTAAATGAGTTCACTGGTGTTTTGCTTGATTTTTGTAGATTTTATTGTTTTCGGCAAAAAAAACGTAAGTAAAATTATCGCAGAATTCTTAGTGCGACGAAAAAAAAAAAAAAAAAAAAAAAAAAAAAAAAAAAAAAAAAAGTTATTGGCGATTTGACTGGTGATTCTTATGTAAAAGTTCGCGAGAAACATGTTGGTGCCACTGGTTTACTCTGAAATCAACTCCCAAGCTCAAAAAAGCTCTCAAATTGAAACCAAAATGGAGAGGATATCCCACGCTATCCTGAGAGTCCGCCTCTACATCAAGACAAACTCGCCATGCAAAGATAGGGAGCAAGTACATTAGCAGGGTTTCCGTTTTTTCAGTGTTAGAGTTCCCTAATATTGTTCCCTATCTTTGCATGGAGAGTTTGTCTTGATGTAGAAAAGGACTCTCAGGATAGCATGGGATATTCCCTCCATCTTGGCCTCAACTTAAGAGCTTTATTTGAGCTTGAGAGTTAATGTCAGAGAAAACCAGTGGCACCATCGTGTTTCTCGCGAACTTTTACATAAAATCAACAGTCGAATCGCAAATTCCTCACACATGCAACATCTGCATTAATACCTTTGTACTCACTTTATGAGTGGAGCGGCAACCGCGGAGAGACACGCGCGTGTGCAGAAGAGCCCATGCACTTTGCACTTGGTGCCGTAAATAAAGGCGATTTTAATTATGACGCCGTGGAACAAAGCACGAGTCATTGCAGCGGAATTTACGGCTTTGTCCCCCATTTCTGCTCCCCGATAATCCTAGCCAGCACCCACCCTCGCCGTGAGATGATCAATTTTGTGCAATAATCGCTATGATTTTTCGCGAGGGCGCTGAACCGTAAAGTGATTTACGACCCTCTCTTCGCCAGGCTGAGTTTTCGCGTCGGACACCCGATAAAAGAACGGCTTCGCGATAATGGAATTTGATCGTCGGATCGTAAAGATGAGATCAAAATGCCAATGATGTACCTTATGCAAAACTACGCTTTTTTCAGAAAAGTTATGAAACCGTCTAGAAATAGGCAAGTGGCCCCGTAAAGGATGACGGCATGTTAGATCTGCTTAATGGTGGTTTTAACATTTCTTTGAAAAAAGAAAATTATAACAAAGGGGACGGCTCTCTTATGAATGCGTATACAAAATTAAATAATAGATGACGTAATGTGGTCGAATTTTTGTTAGAAAACATTGATTTAATGAAAAAAGGAGAGAAAAGGATAATGCGGTAGCGATGTCGAAATGTGTCTTTCCTTGAGCTGCTGAAGGTCGCAGATTTAACGTATTAGCAGGTGGCTATAATTTTTAAGTCATTCATATGATTTTATAAAATAATTATTTCCCTCTCTAATGAAATTTCAGCTTTAAGCTGAATTTTTTACGCACGTTGGCTAAAAAACTTTAACATCTCGTCTTACGACCCGTGCGTTCACCGCAATTAGTTGGTGAAATAATTATTCTTGAAAAATACTTCATTTCACTTGCGCAAAATTTTTCCGGAAGAGTAGGTATTGAAACAGAAAATTTGATTGAAATGATTGAAAAAATCGGTCCCACGTTGGAAAAGGAAAACGAGAAGTGTTTCATCATTTATATTATTTCTTTATTTTTTTTTTTTTCTTTTTCTCATTCGCTGGTATTATTGAGTGGTCGTTGGCACTGACTAGTAGCGATCAGTAGCACTAATTACAATACCCGAAAATAGTTCTACCAGTATTTGACTGAAAGATAATTTTTTCAAAAATATTTCTCTTAAGAGGGGAGCAGGCGTATTGAAGCATTAGCTTGAGACTTTCTCACGTGGTTTCGATCAAATCGACAAAGGATTCTTTGCACGAGTTGTCATGAGTAAAGCAGTGACGGGTAATGAAAGGCGAAAAAAAAGGAAAGAAAAAAACCTTTTCGTTAATTAATTACCTGCACATGCCCGGTATACGCGCATGCGCCGCGGGTATGTGATTAAGTCGCCGTTAACTGTTGGAACTGTTGCCAGATCACAGGCCGCGAAAAATTATTATTGGCAATACGTTTTTGCGACACGACGGAGAAGCATAACATTGAATATGATGGGTGCGCAAAAAGTTGTTGAAAAAGGGGGATTTGTTACTGAAAACTAATAATGTGCGAGTTCTTTTGGAAAAATGTCGCTTAGAAAAAAAGAAAGGAAAAAAGAGGGAAGAAGAAGAAGACGACGAAGATGGGAAGAAATTACCTACTATATTTGCAAAAACCACGCATTTCCAGTCCAAGGAATTGATTCAGGAAAAGCAGATTTAAGTTCCGGAACATAAACACTATGTTTCGCCTCATAGTTATTGCCGAGTGACATGTGGATTTTAATAACCTTATGACGATTAATGAATCGACCACAAATTATTATGACCGACATCGTACATCTTGCAAAGTGCAAGTGCGTCGACCTAGAGGAGAATTTTCGCGATCGAATGTCATAGACTTTGTTACGCCTAAATATTTTCATGGAATTAAGCTTAAAACAAAGTTGCAAACCCATCAACTAACAGAGGTCAATGAATCAAAGACAGGTAAAGTCATAGATAGGTGCTGCTCTCTCGTTAACGACTGCAACAATCTGAACATAAGTTTTTCACGGGAGAAGGAAATTAATTCAAAATCCGGGAATATGATACACCTGTCCATGGGATAAATCAAAATTTCCTACGGGGTGAATTTCATTGTTATTGTACACCGGTTAGAATCAGCCTGAACATTTGATGGCAAAAAACGTTATTTGGTGAATCTGCAAGAGTGATGTTTGAGCGAAGTCACTTTTCAAAAACCGGCAGTGTAGGGTCCCTAAGATTTTTTAATATTGCATTCACTGGATCTTTCAACTCCAGGGTGTCTACTGAAACAGGCTGGTCAAAAATACGTACTTTTACACTACTTTTTCAGTGCATTCTCAAGAAATTCAGTACCTCCTCCAACAGAAAAATTCCGTAATTTTTCAGTACCTCCATTTGACAAAATTCGGAAAAATTCAAAAATTTGATATTGCGGCAAAAATGACAAAAAATTAAAAAAATTCTGGACCTTTTTGCGGAATTTCCGGACTTTTTCAGTGCTTCCGGACCGCCCTTAAAAAATCAGTACTATTTCTGAACTTTCCGGACGTGTAGACACCCTGAACTCTAAACAGGATCCAGCTTTTGAACTTCGATGCTTTTCGACGAAACAATTGCAACTCAGCAAACCTCTTGGGCGAAAACAATCAAGTCAACGTTGCCAACGGATCTGGAAAGGGAGCCTGGAGGCTTTGAGCGGACTCAAACTAGAGGCGCGATCTCCCAACCAAGAAAAGGCAACGATCAATCACCTCACCTCACCCTGCCCTCCGATCGACTACCAATGCTCAGCGCCCCGCTGCTGGCTTCTTCGGCGCCTTGATTGGTTTTCAGTTGGGCCTCGCAGCTAATTAACTAATTACGCTTTGATACGTCGCGCTTGCGTCTAAGTCTCCCGGCTAGAAACCCGCTCTCTCGCCCGGAAAGTTGTTCAACTCGGTCGCTCAACTGATATTTTAAAGGCACTTTAAAGTTTTGTATTGAATTTGCATTTTTATTAGACTTTAACGACCTCATATTGAACAATAGGTCGATTGGAAACGTCAGCCACCGCAGACTTGCTGTTGGGCCAACCAGGGGTTCCTACTTGGACATAGAGTTTCCTTTCGGATTCTTTTCATGTATATGGTCCATATTTTTAAGTCTGAGGTTGTTATTCTCTGGTAGTCTGTAATTTAATTGTATGAGAAATTTTAGTTATGGTAAGCAGCCCGAATACATCACACGATAAAAACAACAATGAAAACGTGCGAAACAAAGCTGAAGACAATAAATCAACGCAGGACGTTAAATAAATTATATCTAGCTCTGATAATTAGTTCTCAATTTTGAGCAAAATTAACCGTTTTTGGAATTGGTAATATGTGACATGTCTTTAGGTACAATGAAAAAAAATGACTCGATAACACAAATTGCCATTGGCAGCATTTCCGATCATTGTATGTTGATTCATAATTCAAGAAATCCTCCTGTCAGTTGCTTACGGCTGTCAGGAGGTGGACTGGCCCAAGGCGGATAAAGAATGGTGGTCGCATTTCGATTTGGCTGCCATCTTGAAGCGTTGTGACGTCAGGAGGGTACGGGTTATGCCGTGCAATCCGAGGTTGAGTCGGCCCCCCGGCCTCGGCCAGCCCATGTACCCGATGTACCCGATACCGTGTGACGTCCAGAGGGTACGAAATGCGACCACCATTCTTTATCCGCCTTGGACTGGCCGGCCGTTTGTTCCTGGCACATACGAACAGTAGTTGCCTGAACTTGCTTTTCTCCCCACTTTCAAGTAAAAAAAGGGGGAAAACAATTCTAGAGATAAATTTTAAATGATGATTACTCACCTGCCCGAAGTTGCCCTGTCCAAGGACCGTTTGTAGGCGAAGTTTTTCTCGGGGGAACTCCCATTTCGAGCTCGGTGTAGGTACAATCGTCAGTCCGCCGGTTTTCTCCATTTCCCAACCCTAGAAATAACGTCATATTCTGTTTATTAAGGTCGAGACACTTGCAGAGGCATATTTCTTTTGGTTTGACTTATTACCATAGTATTCATCATTACTTTATCTTGGAATTTTGGCATTATCCATTCTACAAATCCATACAGCATTTTCACTCTGCATAAAAACGGCGCATGTTTTTTACACTATTCTGAAGGCTTGTAATGAAAAGTGTGAGGCCTCCGTTGGTTATAAGACATTTCGTCAACGATTTTTTGTCCGAACACTTGTTTTTTTCCAGAAGTTTAAGTCCACGCGTTTTTTCGGCAGGGGAGTTTTGGTCCACTTACCAATTATTGAGACCCATAGTTAATTGGTCAACATGTAAATACGAACAACATTTGCTCACGACGTTTTTGGATGAAATGTGTAATGTCTTGGAAGAATGAGGGTTTGCTCGTTTTTTGTTTGTTTGGTTGGCCAAACGGAAACAAATATATAATTGAGAATTTTGGCGTCAATTCCATGAGGGGAAATTCACTAAGACTCTCTACACCTCTTTGGTGCGACAGAACTTAATTAACTTTCAAGATAATCCCATCTTCTTGTACCTGAACTGGATGAACCTTTTGATTTTCCTCAGCTAAAGGCTCTTAGATTTTGTCATTCTTGATACGTTGGGGCGTCTTCAATCTCGTATGATACTGAGCAACACCTACGTCGCGAAATAGTTGCTTGAAACGCCGTAGCACTCCGCGGCGCGGCGGGCGACCAGCGTGACACGCGCATAGGCGCCTACAAACCTAACAGGGATACTTCACGCATTGCGCAACGCGTGAAGTATCCCGTTAGGTTTGTAGGCGCCTATGCGCGTGTCACGCTGGTCGCCAGTGCGCAATTCGCTCTGTGTTAGGCTCTAATATTTAAACTCGCGGAGTTAGCGCTTTTCAACTTATGATTTTGAAATTTTTGCACGCTCTGCACGGATTATTCTCACTTAAATTTATGGGGGGAAAAATGTATTAGAGGAAAATATAACGAGTGTTTTGAAGATATGAAGGTGGTTCCGTGTATAATTTAATGATTTCCAAAGCTTTTTAACTTTTCTTTTAGAGTTTGTGCTTTTACTGTAGTGCAGCGTGGTGTATTCGCAACCAAACGCTCAAAATTGGACGTGTTTGACTATAAAAGATCGATGTAAAAGTGGTTTAAAACCAAAGATTGCGTCCTCCTTGGTTTTTTCTCTCTCTTCTTCATTATTTTCTATCGTTCCTTTCAACACAAGTACGGCTCATTGAGATTAATATCGACGCCATCGCTTGGAAAAGGGTTTAATTTTTGCCATGTTTTAAAAATATAATGTTTTTAAAATGAAGTAATATTACATACATACATACGAGTCGCTGTTATAGCGCTCTTTGGCGCTTTGCGACACCTAATCGCCACAAAGCTCGGTCTTCCCACAGGTTATCAGGGAGTTGACACTCCCTCATCTCACTTAACACCCCCTGTCGCCAACCTCTCACTGGGCGTCCCCTACGTCTCCTCCCAGGAGGAACCCAATCAAGCATCTTTTTTGGCAGCCTCTCTTCCGTCATCCTATTGACATGACCATACCAAACAAGTTGTTTGGTCATGACGTCGAACACGATGTCATTTTCGACTTCCATTATCTGACGCACTCTATCATTACGGACCCGATCTCTCCTAGAAATTCCTGCTGACCTTCTCCAGAAATCCATCTCCGTTGCTCTTAGCATATCCTGTGTCCGTTTCTTCAGCTGCCAAACTTCACATCCGTATGTTAATATACTTTTGACTACAGCGTTGTATATCCTCCTCTTGTTATCTTTGGAAATCCGCTGATCCCAGAGGATTCCATTTAACATCGCTATAGCCTTCCTTGCTAAGGTGTTCCTTTCCCTGATAGCTTGATCCGTCCTTCCATCCTGGGTCAACCGCACTCCCAAGTACTTAAAGTGCTCGCAGCCTTTGATCTGCTGCCCATCCTCCAACTCAATGCTTTGCTGATCACCGCCAAAAGTCATCTTCTCAGATTTGGATATGCTGACTTCCAGACCCCACTTCCGATACTCTTCTACTAGCTTGCGCATCATGTATTCCGCGTCATCTTGATCTTGAGCAACCACCACCTGGTCATCAGCAAAGCACAGAGTAAACAGAGTTTCGAGATCACCCAAGGGGACACCCATACCAGAGCATTTCTTTTTCCATTCTTTCAGCACGCACTCGAGATAAATTTTAAATAATGTTGGCGACAAACAACATCCCTGTTTTAAACCCTTAGTCACATAAAATCCCGCTGACAACCCCCCATGATACTTAATTTTGGTAAAACTCCCTTTATAAAATCGCTTGACAGCATCAATCAACCCCCCGTTAAAATTCGATTTTTCCAAGGCCTCCCAAAGTTTCACCAACGGCACACTGTCATACGCTTTCTGGAGATCCACGAAAATTAAATGCAGCTCCTGAGCTACGGCCATTTTCTTCTCAATGACCTGGACAATAACAAAGAGGTGATCTATCGTAGACCTGCCAGCTCTAAAACCAGCCTGCTCCTCTGCTTCGTGATCCTGCCATTCGTCCTCGATCTTCGCTTTCAGTATCTTCCCGTACACTTTGCTTATTGTCCCGGTCACTGAGAGCCCCCGGTAGTTGTTACAGTCGTCCTTCCTTCCCTTCTTTTTGTAGATGGCCTTGATCCAGGACTCCTTCCACTCCCTTGGTACCTCGTCACCCCTGATGCATTGCTGCATCAGTTTCCTGAGGCACTCAAAGAGCTTGGCAGTCCCGTACTTGACCAACTCAACAGGAATCCCGCCAGGACCCGGCGCTTTATCATTAATTAGCTCTTTAACCGCTTTAATTATGTCACAAGTGTGAATCTCCAAGTTGTTCATTCTTCCGTTGTCCGTGCTGCTGTCTCGAAACTCTGGGCGCCTTTCCGTCAAAAGATCTTTAAAATGATCCTCCAGTTTTTTAAGTGATATCGGAGAAACGATGTCGCGCTTCATGTCTCTACGTAAACCTTTAATTAACTTCCAGCTCTCAGCACTTTTTCTCCCCCCTAGGTAGGTGTTAATTCTAGAACAGTTGCTTTCCCAAGCTTCATTCTTCTTCCGTGTTATGAGGCTCCTAACTTTAGACTGAGCTTTCCTGTAAGCAACTTTATCTTCAGCCTTTTTAGACGACAGAAATATAAGATGTTTTTGCCTCTTGAGATTTATCTCGTCTTCAATTTCTTCATCCCACCAGTAAGGATGCTGCTTTTTATTACTGGTTTTGCAAATACCTAGGGCTTCTTTAGCTGCAGAGTGGATACAATCTTTAATGAAATGATATTGCTCTTCAGTGGTACCCGAAAGCCCATCCCCCAACTTCTCATCCAAGCGTTTCCGATACAGAGCCTTGACACTAGGGTGCTGCAAACTTTCGATGTTGTATCTTACCTCACGCTCTTGCATCCCCTGTCCCTGCTGTTGTTCAGGCACTGGCTCTACATCCTTAGTTCCTTTAACGGGAAACGCTATATCTGCTCGGAGGAAATGATGGTCACTGCCGCAGGAGAGTCCCCTGCACACTCTAACTTGCTGCAATTTCAGCTTAGTAGAGTGCTTAACAATCACATAATCGATGATGGATTTCAATCCTCGCGTTGGCTGGACCCAGGTATACTTATGGATGTCTTTGTGTTGAAAAAAGCCATTCAAAATTCTCATCTCAGTTTGAGAACAAATTGAGATGAGCCGATCACCGTTATCATTAACAGCATCCTCCCCAAACGGTCCAACAACTTTACAGTTTACTCGTCGTCCCGTTCTGCTGTTCAAATCACCCATAAGTATGACTTCCCTGCCAGCACCAACGTTCAGAATTTCATCATTCAGATCTTCAAAAAATTGGTCCTTACACGCGACAGTGGCATCATCATTTACACCGTACACTCCAAGCAGCGTGATCTTATGTCCGTATAGGTTGAGGTTCATTCTGATAAGTCGCTGGTTGACGGCCTCCCAGGTGCCCACAAACTTACGTAGGCTTTTCCGCATGAGTATTGCTACTCCTTGCTGAGCACGCTGATCTTTGGCCACGCCGCTGTAGAATAGATCATAGTCACCGTAATTCTCTGACCCGTGCCCTTTCTTCTTGGTTTCAGTAAGAACAGCGACATCCACTTCAAGCTTCTGGATCTCCGATATCACTTCCGGTAGCTTATTCGAAATGCCTTGGACATTCCACGTCCCAAATATCAATGTCCGTTTTCTTAATTTTTGTCGACGTGTCCGTTTGTTTCCAGTGGTACCGAGGCTTGTTACGTTAGGTCTTTTGACAGTGAAACCTTTTACAAGTACCGGGGAGTCAGCCCGATGACTCAACCCCCAACCTGGAGGACCAGGGTTTGATTTTGGAGTTGCCTCTCCTAGACAGGTTGCTTTCACTTCAGCTCAGAGCCCTGTCTGCCCTTCTAGCAAGTGGTTCATACGCCCAGAGGCCGGTGACCATCTCCACTATCCCCTTTAAGGCAGGGGCTACCAGCTGGGGTCCGCAGGATTGCTATACCTGTGACAACAGTCCCCCATACGGTACTAGTAATATTATCATTTAGAAAAAGGTATATACATACGGTATATTTTAAATCGACCAACACCTTCTTCTCTCTCAATTTTCTAATTTGATATTTGTCAATATAATTTTACATACGGACTGAAATATAACCTTTGGACTGAGTCACTGTTTCTTATTTTACGCGTGGACGTAAATTACTGGACTAAAGAGGTGCCCGGACAAAAAATCGTTGACGGAATGCCTCTGTTAGATACACATGCCTTTGACTGTCATATGATTCGTCAAATTATTTTCTACCTTCTCAATTGTTTTGTTTGTTCATGTTTCATGTCTTTTTTCACTGTAATTCCTCCTATTTTAGGTCAAATATGTATAAGAATTACTAATGGTCACTTACTAAATGCTGCGGTACTCTTGGAAGTTTCGTGGTCATAGGAGATGACGTCACCAGTCCGTTAATCTCTAGGGGACTTCTGTTGTATTCGGATGAATACTCCGAACCATCGAATACCTGCAAAAAAAAAACAAGCTGTGAACTCCAACACAATGTGTTGATAAGGCGCGTCATTAACTCGCACATATCAACCCCTTTAGTTTTCATTTACAGAGATTTCAAAAAAGGCAAGCAGCACAACAAGAGAATTCACGATCCAACACTGCAAGGTCAACGACGCACCTTCACGAGACCGTGTATTGTGAATCTAGAAAGCTATTCGAACAAATTTAAGTTTTTTGATCTGCCTCAAGCAAAATCTTATCAGATTCTTGAAGAAAAGTGCTACGAAAAAATTTAAGCGAAGAAAGGAAAAATTCTGTCGAACTCCTAGAAGATAAAGTCGATTTAAAGGTATTTTGGGGCTAAAATACCCAAATTACCGGTATTATAAATACCGTTATATTATTGAAAAGAAATTGACTCGATATAAATGCAATTGTATTAAATATGTCTTGATTTTGTTATTTTAAACGTCTTTTCATGCAAAGAAGCTCAACCATGTCCATGCTTTATTCATTCATGAATTGAAAGTAAGCAATCCACATCCCGAAAATCTACCGATTTGCCGTAAAAAATCGCAGAAACTTGATATACCAGGTCGATGTACCCACTCTTTGAATTTACCAATCAATTTAGTGAGTGCACGTATGTGAAAGTCAAAATGCTATAGTCATTTTGGGTACATTCATTTTTCATGAAACAATTGTAAGTAATTTCAATCCCGAAAAACCATAAATTTTCCGTATAAAATCGAAAAAATCAAAATATGTCGACTCCCTGACGTGAAAATTAAATTCTACGTGTGGAAATACTTATGTATCGATATATGCTGAACAGAATGCCCGCCTCTCCTCGTAATTTACAAACCGTTCCTATACTCATCTCAACATTTTTCTCAGAGCTTTGTGTTATTATCAGCTTCCATTTAGACCTCGGTTTGATGGCCGAATCGGCTGCCCAAAAAGCAAGCCATTTTTGAAGGGCTCTATGAGAAATTCGTGATATTATGAGCTCTCAGGAAATCACCCAATGGGTAAAATTGCTGGTATAAATTTTCGAGTGCTTAAAATAATCGTATTCAAGAAACTAAGGCATTGGACTATGGAGTCAATTTCGTTTTAATAATATAACGGGATTTACTTGTCTTCAGGTCAAAACTCATACAAGAAAGCCCCTTGCAAGAGGCTAATTTTTTGTAATTTCACTCAATTTTTTCTCCTTTTTATAATTGAATTGCTTGTCACATTCTGAGGTCAATCATATTAAATTGTAATTTATACATTTCTTTTTTCCCCCTTCATTTTATTTTTTGTTTGGAGAAGTTTTGTTGATTTCTTCGGATTTCGAATACTGTAACTTCTCTTCTATTTGGCCGATTTTTATGAATGAGACCTCTTTTAATTCGTGTTTTATCGGAGAGTAAGGAAAAAATTGCTAAAAACTCGCGAAACAATTTTTTTTGAAAATTGGACGAATCCTAGCGTGACGGTGAAATGGTTAATGAAGCGTAAGTAATTGGGCGTAAGATTTTGAGAAAAGAATCACGTCGGGGTCACCACTTTGTTGAGCTCAGAAAAAAGGTCAACAATATTATAGATAAATCAACACATTTTTATTAATAATACCTTTTTAAGGATAAATTATGACTGGAAGAATCATACAAGCAGGACTTCTTTTTTCATATATGTTAGGTTAAGATGAAGAGAAAAAGTGGTCGCCACGGAGACCATTTAGCATAGCATATGCTTCAACAGGTACCAACTTTTGAAAAGTATAACCGAGGTTACAGATCTGTCAAAGCAACGTTTTGAACAAAACGGAGGAGTTAAATTCTCATTCCGAGAGTGCCGACCTGCTCAGCCATCCTCGAATCAGTTCGCTTGATTCTGCTTATATATGCATATTTTAAATCAGCGCGTCGCATTCTTAAGCTTTTTTAAAAAAAACCAAGTAACGTAGACTCTTGGTATTCACTGCACATAAACTAGCGACCCCCAGAATGAGAAACAACTTTAAATCATAATTATTGATGGACAAATAAACTTTTTACACGCTTTGGAAAATCTCAGAAGTTCGCGGTAGTCACTTTTCGGTAAGGAACTAAGGGACTCGGTTATTGTATCGAGCAGGGTTCGAAACGATCGCAAAGGCGGTATACTACGTATACGCGCCAAAAATAATAAGAGAATGGAAATATTTCCGAAATGGAAGTAATATTTTGTAACCAATAGCGAAATATTTTTAGGAATGTTTTCTATCAAGGAGCAGGGTCTTTACCGTGACTCAGATTTGTAATAATCACCTGTCAGCCTTTGAATTGACTCGAGATATCTGTAGGACCCATTAACAAAGTATAGGTACTATCCAAGTGTACAAATTTCCATTTAGGAAACAGCTCGTCCTTTCAGGACCAAAATTGGACACCAATTTGCTCAATAATCATACCAGCCTCAACTGCACGGCAATAGGAATGATCGAAACCTTACACTCTTCACTACATTTGGTGTCAATTTAAGGGCATTAATGTGCATAGGCCCTCTTTCTTCTTTTCATTTAAATTAACTTTCTAACCAATAATTCTGTATTTCACCCTTTTCTTTCCTTTTCATCCGTTCATCTAGTAATCTACAATCGTCAAAAGTGCTTTTGGAATTTTAAGTAGTCTTAAGAGGTATAGTAAATTGTAAAATGACCCACTTTGGTCTGCACAATGCATTGTATATTACGCTAATTGTAATGTACTGAAGAAAGAATAAAGAAAAAAAATTAAGGGTAAAATGTGTCACCTTTTCCACGTCGATTTCGAAAGTTAGCTCTGCCATGAAACCAGCCAACTTACAACATTACTTAATTTCGATTAAGGCGGAATTTTTTTAAAGTCTGAAAGGAGAAGGAAGAAAAAATGCTTCGCGAGAGGAACCAACTTACCTTCTTTTTATTGTATCCTAGTATAAGCCTGGCAACGACAACAGCTCCCAGAATCAGCGGTACCATGGCAATGAACGCGAGCACATACGTGAAAGTGCCGAGGCCATCAGGATATATGGGTCCGGCCTCCTCCAGGGGCTGAAGAACGGTGGTGTTCTTCGTGTTCACCACAGCAGGGAACGGGTATTTCGTCGTCGTTAACTGTGGCGGGTCCGTAGTCTGCTCCCGGAAGAAGTACTGCGGTGGGGTCACATTATCCGGCGTAGCGTGGATCTCATACACGACGGACGTGAAATTATCCTCACTTTCAATCGCTTCAGTCACCTCTGGCTGAGGCGAAGGTGTCGTCTTTGGCGTATCTCTTTGGTGTGATGCGGTGAGCATTGGATCGACGGAAGTCCGCAGCAAGGAACTATCAAGGTAGCTGCGTTGCGTCTGCTCGCCGCTAGGGGTCTCTGCCGTGCGCGCCGAGGCCGGTTTCCCCGTGACCACGGTTGTGGAGGTGCGACCGAAGCTCCTTTCGGTGGCCCCTGGACTTCGCGAGGCGGCACGAGTGGTGGTGTCGCGTCTTGGGGTCGAGGAGGTCAGCGACGTCACCCTGGTGGAGATCTCCGACCCGGAGGTCACCTCTGCCGCGTGAGGCGGCTCGCTAGAATTCGTCGTAGACGGTTCTACCTCGTAATGGTAAAGCTTGTCGTCCGACTTGGACTTATTACTAATGTTCACAATCTCGTACACGCTGGAAACTTTCGGAGGCTCGTTATCGTCGGAGTACTTGTGATTAGACGCCTGGACGTCCGTGCTGGTTTCATTATCGACGACGGGCTCCATGCTGAGGCACTGCTTGTACTCGTCGGTGTGTTGGAACGTTCGTCGCTTCAGGATTTTGGCGCAGTCGATTCTCGCGGCTGCGAGCACCGGCGACGGTGCCGCAGCCTTGCGGAAGAGACCGGCGATACTGGAACCTCGCGAGCGCACGCGCAGTTTCGGCGCTGAATTCCGCTCGACGGCCTTCCGGTCCAGCGTGACGTCCATCTCGTCGTGGAGGTCGTCCTCCGTCCGAGCGGTCGTCGAGGAGGGCCGCCTCGCCCTCTCTGGAGAGATCTCCAAGGAGTTCACTCCACTAGGAGGCGCCAACTTGCGGCCGAAATCTAGGAACGGCATGATGGCTTCTTGCGGGACCTCCTGGTCGATCGGCCGGAAGTGGTTGTAAAGTGAGTAGGACATGGTTTGTGGGAAGACTTCCGTGGAGACGGACGTGGGGATCGTGCTGGAGATGCGGCGTTTCTTGCTGCGGCCCTCCCAGCCGGGCGAGGATTCGGTGGTGTGGAACAGGGGGACGATGGAGCCTCGGTGGCGTGCGGGTGTGACCTCGGTGGTGTTGCGCTCTCGGGTCGACAGAAGGCGCTCCTTCCGTTTAGGGGTTGGTTCCGCGAGTTTGTCCCGCGAGGTGGGCGGGTCCGGGGCTCGACGGGCGGTGGGCACCTCGCCGGAACAAAGCTCGAGCCCTTCGCAGCCGAGCGTCTCCGTGTCGTCCAACTTCTCGCTGGAGACCGCCTCCTTCGTCTCCGTGGAGGCGGATTCCCGGGACTTGACGACAACGTTCTTTGACTCCGTTTGTTCTTCGCGGCTCTCGATCTGCAAACGGAAGAAAAATATGCATCCAGATTTTCCAGAAAGCTGCTTATTTTTAGTGATATATAATTCAACCTTCTGACCTATACCTTTTACTAATTTTTGTCATAAGATGCAAACAGTTGGCTGATTATTGAAATCGATGGACGAAGCTATAGAGGCAGGGATGGCATAGAGCAAATTCAGCGATCCCACTGGTGCAAGAGGGTGGTTGCGATGGACAAAGAAGCAGGTAAGTAATAGACTAAGTACCGGCAACCGACAAAAGACCATACAGTTAGTCCATCATTTCCCCCCTTCGTCTATAAGAACCGCCTGTTTCAAGCAATTGGAGCGATCCATACACCCTATGCCTTCTTTGTCTATAGCTTTGTCTATCAATTTCAATTATCAGCTCTCTGGACGATTTAAACAAGAGATGTCTTTCTACATTGGGAGTTTTTAAGACTGGTAAGGTTCTTTCTGGCCCTAAGTATAAACCAATGTTAACGAATCTTGACTTAACGAGGTATGAAAACCTTTAAAATAGAGTTCCTGTGACAGATTTGTCGTTCCTCTGACGTAAGGGCGTATCTGAATTACACGTGAACGCTGGCGAGTTACATTCAAATCCATGCTTTTGGGGCTTAAGTCGGAAATCGAGATAACGACCTCACTTCAGAGGTATGAACTTTAATAGATCCGTGACAGTTATTGCACAAGCCAACTTTTCACACTTTCTGTAGGTGCCTCGAAGATAACCTGAGTTGGAAAGGGGCACTCCAATCTTTCTAAGAATATCTTCAAATCTAATTTGAATAACTGCTCACCTCAGTCCAGGAGCGGAAGTTTTTGCCGATTTTGTTCTGCTTCTCTTTGGAGTGGTAGAGAGCGCTGGCGTTTGAGTTGAGGTAGATCATCTCCGGGGGCGCCTCGTCGTCTAGCGGCGGTAGCGGCGGGCCGTGGCCGTTCTGGTGGGCGGCGGCCGTTTTCTTGAGGCGCCCACCGACGCCCGCTCCGGCGCCCACCCGCGCTCGTTCTGCCTCCGCCACCGGACGCCCAGCTTCCCTCTGTAGTTGGTCGGCACTCGCTTGATCGACCGGTGCCGCGTCATCCGGTCGTACATCGGCTCCAGGCTCATCGACTCGCCCTCTGAAACAAATTCAAAATGAGGAAAATTAGAATAATTTTGCGGCCTTGAAATCAAAGTTTCTGGGAAAAGTCAAGTGCCGGGAATGGGAAAATTCCCGGAAAAAAGCTTGGTGGTTCTAGAGTTGGCGAGAGTATAGACGGATGTGAAACTCCGAAAATCCATCAGGCCTTTACCGATGCCTCCGCGAATAAAGTTAGGGCCCAGAAATGCAGCCAACCTATGAATTTCAATTATCCAGAGAGATTTACTAATACAGTTATTAGGAACTGTAGTTTATAAAGCACGTATTTGACTTAGTTTTTGCGTAAATGCACTAATTTTTGCGGAAGAACGCTCATTTATGTACATTCTTAGCCATCTTGGTTCGAATTGGAATCTGCAGACTGGCAGTGAAATTTTGTGCGTCAGAAGTTGGTTAGAAGGGTGGCTGCACTTTTGGGCCCTAAGCCCTCCATGAAGCGATCTTTCCATGCTCTCACTATATAGGTACTCTAGGTAGTTCTACCGTGATAGCGAAGAGAGCAGTGAGTGAATGCTGGGATGAACCTCGAGACACATAAAAACATGTGCTAACCATGGCTCATACAGAAATTCACTGCTCTCTTTGCTATCAAGGCAGAGTTCCTGGTGACTTTTCAAAGTGGTAGTGATTACCGTGAGGGTGTGCCTGCCTGTGCGTGTGCATATGTAGGGGTTTGCTGGTCAAAGTTTCGGGGAAGAAAAATGTTCGCCGAGAATTCCGAGAGCTTTCCCGGGAGAGCAAATTTTCTCCTGAATATATTGCCGGGCCACAAAAACTGTCAAGGAACTGCCTTTCTGAACATGCGTTTACTGGAAATCAGGAAGTGGCTGTTAGCACGAATGAACTTTCATTTAAGTCCACTGCATGTGATGGATAAAAAGCGGATACGTTTTACGATTAGTGATCGACGTAGCTTTAAATTAACCTCCAATGAACCCTGCCCTGCCACGCCGAGAAAGAGCGCGAGGCACCGGCACCACATCCGAACGGAGCTCGGATCAATTCCGGGAGACGAAGTAAAAAATATGCTCATAAGTCACGGCATGCAATTGCGCGGTTGAAGTGCGGTTTCTACTTCCTGTTATTTCGTGTTAAGGTCGATTAATGCTTTAAACGCAAAAAAAAATATAGATAAAACTAAAATGAATAAATTTAAAAAAGAAAGGCTTAAGGTTTCTAAGAATGAAATACACTGGAAAAAAATCGCTTGGATCTAGAGTCCAGACTCTTGAAAACAATGACAAGAAAAAATATTCTTGATTCAATCGGATTTTTGCTTGAATCAAAACGAAATCCGCTTAAATTCAGAGGCTTGGTTCTTATTTAAGCTAAAATCCAAGTGAATCAAAAGTATTTTTTCTTGTCAATGTTTTTAAGAGTCTGGACTCTAGATCCAAGCTACTTTTTTTCCAGTGTATTTGTGTGTATATAAAATGTGACCGTTGTAATTCTATATTTTTGGTTTTAATGGGTCAGTTGCGCTGGTCACAGAATCGTGTTTTGGTGCTTGATTCCTGTTGATCGACTAAAAATTATAAGATCCATCCAAACAGCATCTTTCTACGTTCAATACTAACGGAGATATCGCCCTTTGAAAAGTCGGGTTTTTGACGTCATTCACATTGGTAATGATACCCTCGGTTTCTTCAACCTTGCTTTCATCCGAGTTTTACGCTAAGTAACTGCTGCAAATGTGCGTCACGCTAACTTATGAAAGCAAGGTGGAAGGAACCAGGGGTGTCACTACCACTGTGGATGACGTCAAAAACCTGACTTTTCAAACGCGATATCTCGGTTAATATTGGACGTAAAAAGTTGTAGTTTGGACAGAACTCATTATTTTCAGCTAATTTACAAGAATCAGGCATCCATCACGATACTGTGATACGAGGTGCAAAAATGTGCGTCACACTAACTGATGAAAGCAAGGTGGAAGAAACCAAGGGTGTCACTACCGCTGTGGATGCCGTCAAAAACCTGACTTTTCAAAGAGCGATATCTCGGTTAATATTGGACGTAAAAAGTTGTAGTTTTAACAGAACTCATTATTGTCAGCTAATTTACAAGAATCAGGCATCAAAACACGATACTGTGATCAGTGGAACCGACCCATTCTTTGTGATTTTTGTGGTACTCGTGAAAACGTATTCGCTCTTGCAATCAAAGAATATCTCTGGAGTAGCTCTCTTGAAAGCAACGACCTCTGTTTACTGCTTTTTTTCTACCCCTCAATCTGACAACAGCATACGGAGCCGTCCACTGAGATGCTCTTAGATGCTCGCCGCGACATGGTACCCGCAGTCAAGCGCTAGATTGCTGACCCGATAAACGTTGCGCTGCCACAAACGCGAATATGATGTAAATTGGCCGCCACCGTTTGCCGAAACCTCTTTTTGCACACAGCAATTCAGCCAAACCCGCGTTGTCACACAGAGCATACATTTGATGGCATTTCAATGAACCATGCTCCTCTGGATCTTAAGAAGTGTGTTTAGAAACTCGGAAAGTTAAAAAAGCCAGTTTCTTTCTTTTTTGCGCACGCTGAGTAAAATTAAAGAATAAATTTCCGCATAGAAGATGTTTAAAAATTAAAATTATTTTCGACAAGTTCTTGAAACTAATAAAACATATGTCTGAGGTTTTCTGAAACAAGGTAGATGAACGGAATCAATTTTTTTCCAGTAGGTTTTTCTTCCTTTTTTTGAATAATTCTTTTTTAATACTCCTGTGTTGAACATTAATCCAAATAATAGTGTCAACGTATGCCACACTTACATAAGAGAACAACTCTGCGAACAAATCAATTGAGATGTTACACGGGTGATACCACTATTTAAACTCGTGAAGGGCCCGTTTTGCATACACAATGAAATGAAGGCGAATTGTCGTTTACGGTAGATGAACTAACCAATGTATTAGCGATTACATTATGTTCCGTATGAGCGAAGAAGTGGCAAGCAATTGCCTCACTTCCCACTCCCTGATGATTTGAGAGTTGAACAAATTAAGCACTAGGAGTAACAGCTGAAACGTTGAAAAATAGTCAACGATACGATCTTGTATTCCTCACAGCGGTGTGACTTTGGCGCTTTTTACCTCCATTTATTAATATACGCAAAAAGACGAACTTTGAGTCGTCTGAGCTGTATATCATCCATGAACCACTGCCTGTATTTTTGTATCATTTTCACGTTTTAGTTACAAACCCATTATAAATATTTTGAGAATTTCCTGTTTTAAGATTACTCTTAACCCTTCATCAAAATTTTGTCGACGATATGAAATTTTATTCAACGGTAAGTTCATTAATACCTTGACAAAGTAAACAGTGATTGAAAATCCTAAGTACATGCAGATATTGAGGTTTTGTAAGAACAGGCTGGCCAAAAATCAGTACTTTTACAGTACTTTTCCAGTACATTCCCAAGAAATTCAGTACCTCCTCAACAGAAAAATCCAGTATATTTTCAGTACCTCCATTTGAGGAAATTCGGAAAATTTCAAAATTATGAATTTTTCGCCCAAAGCGACGAAAATGAAAAAATTCCGGACTTTCTATCGGAAATTCCGCACTTTATTAGTGCTTACGGGCCGCCCTTAAAAAATTAGAACTTTTCCCGGAAATTCCGGACTTGTGGACACCCTGTTTATCCTTTAAAAAACCAAAACCTTCCGCAGCTCATCGTTAACTAAAATGTCACATAAACAAGAGAATATTCTGTTTTATCGGGAATCAATGTAAACACTGTAGAAGGTATTTTTGCGGCGATTTGCGGAACACCCAGTGAATTCAGTTACTCAAGAGGAGCATAATGCCGCGCTATGACATCAGATCGAAGGTGGAGATTTGGGTTCGGTCACGGTTTCAGTTTGACTACTCACCTTTGAGCTACACTTGCGAGGTATGATGTATGCCGAGATATACCCACTTAATTGATTCGGTTAGGTAGGAGCAAAGCTGAACGGGAATCGAGATAAGGCTACATAATCCCTGCTGCAACCGAAGCTCGCTTCGCTTCATACACAATGAATCGTGGGTGGACGCCTGGACACAAAGGAGTTTGTCATTTTGGACCGATGATGTTGATTTCAGAATGCGCTTTATGTGTAAAAGAGGCTTGTGCAAAAACGACTTAAAATGAGTGACGGGACGAGATCTTAAGGGAAAATTGGCTTAAAATTGGTGATAAGAACCTACGGTCCCGTCGCCGCGGAAAAAGGTAGATCGGGGGCTCTACACTGAGAAAAAACTATGGCTTATAAACCTATTAGAGGTAAATATGGAACACCACTAATAGTAGTACCTCTACATATAATAATAGCACATATACCTTAGTTATGGTACGGGGTACCTTAATTAGGTACAGAGACCTTAGTATGGTTCACAGACCGAGAATCATTAGTTTATTTACGACTATTATAGGTGTTCCATATTTACCTCTAATAGGTTTATAAACCATAGTTTTTTCTCAGTGTACAGCGCTACGGTCCCGTCGCCGCGGAAAAAGATAGAAAGGGATGCTCTACAGCGCTGCCGTGCTACGGAAGAACGCCGTAAGAACAATCGAGAGTTGCCAAATTTCCTTCGATAAAATGTTTATTTTTTAGGAAAGCTATGAATGTTTTTCCATTAAATTTTCAAAGTATTTTCGTAAAATTGCGAACTAAATTATCTGAAAAATTTAGAGGAAAATATTCATAAATTTACCAGGAAATCCGCGTTTAATCAAAGGGGATTTTGCAACGCCTGGGGGTTCATACGGCGTTTTTCATTGACACGGCAGAGCGAGCATTAGGAGTTTTAGTCGCTTCGGAGACTTTAACGCGTGGATAGAAATGTCGGAGACGCGCGCCGGTGATGGAGGAAAGCTCTACGTTCGACATTAGCTCAACTATGATAGATTGTGTTCCCATCTCTGGTAGTGCATCACTCATACATATAGTTAAAAGTCTCGTCTTAGTATCACAGATCATGAATATTTTATTTTTTTTTTGGGGGGGGGGGGCGAAATATTGACACATTATTATAAAACCCCAAATCATAAGCTAAAATTCCTTCGTTTTAGAATTACGTAATGATAGGGCACAAAATATCATCAACTTTCAACATTTTAGTGAGCGGCGCGAAAAATGTGTTGAGTTCGAAAAATTAACACGACTTGAATTCTCTCTTGTGTTGAGAAAAAAATGACGAGGTCAATACTTTAGACTTAATTTTGGAGCAACCCACGTTTGATGAAAGACTTTTTCAAATCAGTTTTGCTGCTTGCGTATAGCACGCAAAATTATCATCATTGGTAATATCATCACCACTAATGCGCTGATGACATTACGTAATTAAACAGCCATTTTTTAAAACCCTGCATCGATGTTATATTAAAAACAAAACAGAAATTTAATTTAGCATCTTAGCATAGTTCAATACTCGCAGGGATTTTGGATGTGCCAGTTTTTTTCACTTTTCTTGTAAGATGACCTACAAAGGATGAACTCGAGCTACTGCACGAGTATGCTACACTGCATACGCGGGCTAAAGAAGAATCAGCCAGTAGAGCGCAAAGCGATGCTATCAGTGCTTATTTATACACATTAATGCACACTAAACAGGGTGTGAATAGACCCTGGTTGCATAACAATTCGCCACACGCAACTTGTACGCAATCGAAATCGCGAATCACAAGCGTCCTCAACTGAAGATCCAAAACTCTGATCACAGAGGATCGATCTTCTCCAAACTTTCTCAACTTTACGAGCCTATATTCACAAAGACGAATCGGGAAGTATTCGTGGTTTATGATTCAAGTTACGAAATACATTTTATTAGAATAAGATGCTTTCATTCACTGCAAAAATAATATCATCTTGATGAATCCTGAGGGGAAGCACGTAAAATGTAACTTCAAATTTTCAAAATCCCGCGGATATTTTCCCCGAGTTGAATGAAAATGCCTTTGATACTAATTATCAAGAGACTCTGACCTGTAATTGGACTGCATTTTGCAATTTGGAACTATAACATCTGGCTCAGTTTAAAAACGACGTACGTACCATCAGTTTCCCTTTGCACGTGAGTGTTTATACAGATGGGCTAGAAATTGTAGTGCCTAATTGCAAAATGTTGTCCAATTGTTCTTCTTATCGGTGAATGGTACGTTAAGATGGTATTGGATAATTAAGGCGGTGTTTCTAAGACTTCAAGTCCCGTCCTATCCAATATAGCTCCTAAGAGATGATGTATCGTGATCAAAAGAACCTGAATCACTGCGGTGCAATAACTAAATTCGGTACCTATTTAAAACTTGGTATTGTAGTGCGCTACAATTAACCTAGAATGAGCTCCTCCGTTCATTGTACTGACCTTATGTGTGGTAGAATTTGGCGATGAAAGCATCATTCCTTGCAGGGACGATATGGAGCCATAAATGTGCATCGTTTAACGCCTTCTCCAATAACTTCTTGCTCGAAAATTACTTTCTTTTCTGAACGGAAAAAGTCAAAATAGTGTTCTTCAATACATCACGCGTGCCATTAAGACAATACAGTCTCGCAAGTAAAAGTGGTCTATTTGCCAAAACCACGGATGCGAATCCACTTTTCTTCTGTTTGCACTTGACACTTGACCCACTTCACCATTGAGAGACTTCAGAGAGAGTTCCTGGCTCTACTTTTCCCATTCATCGTCGTTCAAGTGTTTAAACTCTCCACCACGGTTGTCAAACTTTGACCGCAGTCAATACTCCAGGGCATCAGTTCAAAAATGAATTGCTACCATTTGTCGACAACGTTTTGTCTTGGTGTTTAATCACCTGTCTGTATTCGAAAAACGAGCCTGCCGGCTACTGTTTCCATTCATGAACGCACCGCCAAATGCCTGTCAGTTTCCTTTATTTTTCACTCGTTCATTTGTGTGCTTACATCCTCTTCACGCTACATTTAACGACGCATTAATTTCATCTGATAAATTTCACTCTTACTTGCACGAAAGAGTTCACAATACGTTTTCCTGCGAGGTTTTAAGTTTAAAATGTTTGGTTTTTCGCCTTATTTCCTTACGTTTTCAAGCTATTTTATGGGTGTACTATTTTCTTACCTCTTTTTTAAATGTTTATTACGTCATAGACTAGGAAAGAGTCTCTCTTTCTTGAAGTTTTTTCAATCTTTTATGAGGGGCCGGACAGTGTTTATTCACCAGAGAAAACACACTGGATAACAGAGACCTTACCTCACATCCTCTTTGATATCATAACGAAGTTCTTGCAGAACATCACACCTATCGCAAGGCGTCTAGTCTCTGTGCAAGTTGCCTCATTTGCATTTGTGTTGGTATCACTGTTTTTAGTACATGCTTTTTGCAGACGAATTAGCCAACTTTCCTCGCTGTTATTGGTTTTTCCGGTCGAAACGTTAAGAGCTTTCGTGACTTAGTTTAAAACGGGCACTAGGTGACGCAATCGCACGCTTGTAGACTATGAGATGCTCCGCTTGCATTAAACACTTGCCATTTAGTAGTGCCTTGTTGCCACATTTGAGCTGAAGTAACGATGCCTTCAGTTACACTCTAGGAATGGAGAGTTTTCTTTACATTTTATTGAATTTCCAGTTTCACATTTGAAGATATTAAAGTTTGAATTTTAAATATCACACGAGTGAAAAAATTAAAAGTGTGTGATTAGAGTGATCCAGCAAACAGAGTAACCATGGTGGAGAGCGATCAACTGTAAAAACACTTATGCCCATAGGAAAACTTATGACACGTACGTTGTTTCTAAACTGAGCCAGAAATTATAGTTTCTAATTGCAAAGAGTGGTCCAACTCATCAACGTTAAAATAGACCATTATAAGTTGATAAGCTCAGTAGCACATTTGTGAAAAGTAACGATCCCTGATATGAAACTGAGAAAGTGTTTGAAGACATGTATTGATAGTTAATGGAACAGTGGCGGGGCTTACATTGCGATGTATCGATTGATCTGCCATTTAAATCTATGAAAAAGGATCGATAAACAGGGTGCCCGCAACACCTTAATAATACATTCTTCACCACAGCTTTAAATAAGGGAATTTCGATAATCGATCTGCACTGAAATGGAGGATTTTTGGAAGCCCGAAAAATGTTCTGAAATTCAATAAAAATTGTTTTTTCACAGTCACCGCTAATTTATTGTAAGCCGTTCTTGTTGACTGACAATGGCGGATTTCGTAAATATCGACAATACGCACCGAACTTTTTCACACTGAGAAAAAACTATGGTTATAATTACCATATTAGTGGTGGTCAATATGCACTCATAATTAGTAGTGGCCATAATCAATAATAGTAATATTTTTAATAGAGCAATCATAATTTTACAAGTGCGCGGTAGTATTATTTACCATTTAATGGTAAAAATATCTCTATGATTGGTTATGGCAACTACTAATTAAGAGTCCATATTGAACACCACTAATATGGTAATTATAACCATAATTTCTTCTCAGTGCATTATTCCAAATATTTTGTGCCCTAGTATGGTCCAATTCTCTAAAGTGCTTGGATCCATTTTCAAAAACTAGCGTTAAAAGTAGAGCAGGCAACCGCAACCGGTTTCCGAAGAGTAAGTATATCCTCTTACGTTTGGGATTCGTCTGGGGAGCTTCCTCACTGACCCGAGGACCCCGGCAGTTTAGCGCGCATGCCCGGCCATTGCGCTATCGTGCTCATCGCGCGAAAAACAGCAGCGGCACCATGTATAGTTTTTGCAATCCAAGTTGCCAAATTTCGCGATTAAATCGCGGTTGAACCGTGGGCAGATGGGGGCTCCCGGTGAAGTTGGCAAGTTATTCCAACTCCCGTCACGGGAGGATGTATCGTTGGAGCGCTCGTTTCCGGCGAGCTCGGATTTGCGCGCCAGCACAGTTCGTCGCTCCTCTGACGTAAGGGCGTATCTCTATTTCCGGGTTAGCCCTGAAAAGCATGGAGTTATATGGAGAACAGGGTTCACGTAGAAATTGAGATACGCTTTTATGTCAAAGGAGCGGCGAGTTCAGCAGGTCGCTCGTAGCCGGCGAATACAGCGTCGCGGAATGAACCACCTGGGTAAAGATATACTTAGACGTATTTCTGCCGAACGAAACTATGTACAATAAGAAATGAGCCCTGAGGCCCATAAGAATACATGCACAACAGGGCTCACAGCATAATACGCATAGTTCCGTTTGTCAGAGATACGTCCACTTGACCAAAGTAGAGTTACAATTTCCCTGAGATTTGATCTGTAAATGGTAGTAATTCTCGTTGAGGAAGTTGCACCGCTGAAAATGTTGGAGCGGGATGCAGGAGGCGTTTCACTGCGGAACCTACTTTGCTCTAAAAGAAACTCACAGAATGAGACAGGGATGGGATAGAATTTGGAAAATTAAATTCCCTAACATTTCCCTGACTTGTTTTTTTTAAGATCCCCTGAATTGAAGATACGCCAGATGATTGAAAAGACTTACTTCAGAATACTTTGCAGGAGAATTAAACATCCAATTAACCCATTCTCTAAAGTAAATAAAGTTGACTTAACAATTTTTCCCTGACACTTACGTCATTTTCCCCTGAAATTTCTCGGTTTTCCCTGACTGTGGCAGCCCTTATAAGAATAAGACCTGAAACCACTATTTTTCCCCCTTTTTTTTACCTCAGAAGAATGAGAACTTCCGGTTTTAGTACCACCGACATACACCGTACACCGATGTACACCGTCACAGGTCATAATTAGCGATACACACTTACTTGCCTGAGACTAACTACTTGAAATAAAATTAGAACACGAAAACGTACAATTGAAATTCATAATTTTTAAGTTCATGATATTGATCAGTGCAAGTATCAGGCTCCGATGATGTAAGTAAAACTAGAAATGATGAAATTTCAACTTTTTTTTTTTTTTTTTTTTTTTCTTGGAGGATGACAATACTTCCTCTCTACCCTATGGGAGCGAGAAAGTAAAAATATCGTAATCGACTTTCGCTTATTTTTGACGCAACCTTATCGAAGACCGCTGGTAAGAGCTTTCATCCCGTACTGTAGTTTTACTTTCCTACCTCCTGAATAAAAGCACGTGATCCATTCGAACCGCTGTCACGGTAAGATCCTCGTGACGTTGAATTGTGCGGACGGCACTCTATTCACATAGTTACTCTGTACGAGCAAAACCGAAAGACGCAAGAGCTTCGGCAGCCGAAATGTTTCTTCAAATAAGTGGTGTCAAAGTCAGCGAGTCGTGTAATGAGGGTCATTGGCGAAGAGAAAAAACATCGAAAAAAGAAAAAGGCCCTTGGCGGGGGAACGAGGGGGGCAGGGGAGGCAGGGAGCACGAACGCCCGAACGTGCTCCGGTCGTGAACGAGTGAAGCGTGCAAAATGATCAAAACTGCAGGGAGAAGTTCACGAATTTGCGGAGTTCCACACAGTTGCAAAACTCAAAACTGAGCCGCGATCCCGGCCAGCCAATCAGAAGCCCGGATTCGCCGTGCCCGAGGGGAGTTCCAGTAACCGCACGCCAGTCTTCACACTGGAAATGCATATTTTTACCAAGAAAGTTATATTATTTGTATTTTTTTAAATTTTCATAAACAGGCGCGATACCGGGAGATTCCTTCACAGAGATTTTAGTTAGAATGAGTGTCGTTATACACTGAGAAAAAACTATGGCTTATAAACCTATTAGAGGTAAATATGGAACACCACTAATAGTAGTACCTCTACATATAATAATAGCACATATACCTTAGTTATGGTACGGGGTACCTTAATTAGGTACAGAGACCTTAGTATGGTTCACAGACCGAGAATCATTAGTTTATTTACGACTATTATAGGTGTTCCATATTTACCTCTAATAGGTTTATAAACCATAGTTTTTTCTCAGTGTAGTGAAAGAATACTGTATTTCATTTATAGGGAACTCAAAACATGAATGCTACAAATACACACACAATCTGGTAGATTAGTCGCTCGAAAAGAGGCGCGTTTTGGAGTTTTTGAAATTTCCGTAACTTGCGCACATTTCTCTCCAAAATTACTATTCCTGATTTTTGCGTTTGAGGGCATTCCACGAAAATATTTTGCCTAGGTCATTGATAAAAGAAAGAAAAAAAAAAGACTTATCTAGAGTGGCAAGTCGTAGATTAAATTAACAGTGGGAGATAAGAAGCTTAAGAAATGGTATAAATCAAAATCAAGGATATTTTCAACGGTATAATTAGTGGAGGGGAGGGGGAAGGGGTACTCATGGAACAATTTACTTGAATAATCAAATGTTCATATGCAGCTCAAGTATGGATTACGTATTACGTGACCGTATTTACGGCTTGACCTTAGTGGTAGATTTCATGGAGGGATCCTCGTTTGTGGACTTTTCCCGGGAATTTTACCGATGCACTCAGTTCACAGACAAATCCTTCCATGAAACAAAGAAAAACAAATAAATACAGTCACGTAATACACAGTCCATCTTTGAGCTGCGTTTGAACATTTTGCGAGAACTTGTCCACTGAAATCCTTTTCGGGGAGGAATGGTACTTTAGCCGGCTTTCATTGATGCAAAATTAAAGGCATTAAGTGATAAAAACGTGAGCCAAAGATGCACAATTTTTTTACAATTGTATTTTTTACACTTACAAAATAATTGTCTTAAAAGCGTATATTTTCTAATATGTAACTTTAGGTAACTTTTAGAATTGCTCTGAAGATAGGACTGAGTGCCTGAAATGCATTGGCCCCTGTAAAAAAATAAAATTGTGAAAAAAGTTTGCATAGTTTGCTCACGTTTTAATCACTTGTCATTATTTATATAGATGCTACATGCGGCTCACTGGAAAAAAACACATTGGATCTAGAGTCCAGACTCTTAAAAACATCGACAAGAATAAGTACTCTTGATTCAAACAGAATCTAGCTTAAATCAAGATACAAGCCTCTTAATTTAAGCGGATTTCGTTTTGATTCAAGCAAAAATCCGATTGGATCAAGAGTATTTTTTCTTGTCAATGTTTTCAACAGTCTGGACTCTAGATCAAATGTGTTTTTTTTTCCCAGTGCTGAACAACTTTTCAAAATTAAAGGATATATAATTGGGACATTTCGGTGACATCCGACTGGGATTTTATTTTCAAACGCGGCTACCCAGGAGTGCACTGATCTGGAACTGCCCTTGGCATCCCCCACGCCGCGCCGCGCCGCCGCGCCGGGCACAGTCTCGACTCGCTTCGATATTAGTGTTGGTCGGATCTGGGATCCAAGATCTTTGTGACATCCAAATTGCCCTAATTCACTCTTTGTTGATACCAAACGCGGTGGCCCGGCGGTGGGTGAACGGGCGAGGGTTTTCTCGAGGGCACTCCTCGTGATGGCACGTCGTTTCCAGGAGTCACGAACCACGTCAGATATGAAATTGTACGTGCGAGCGTCCGATGAGCAGGATTCCGACCTGCCATTCCGAGTGACTCCTTGCAGGAAAACAATAATAAAAGGATACATAAATAACTAAATATTTAGGGATTAATGGTTGCACGCGAGATCCACTGAAAATCTATCATAAATTGAGACAAACTTTTGGGCAAGACAACAAACCAAACTGTGCTCAGAAACAGGAGATAAATGGCAGTAAAATGGCTCTAGAGATTTTCTGTGTTGATTTTGTCTGCACTGGAAAAAAAAACACATTGGATCTAGAGTCAAGACTCTTAAAAACATCGACAAGAAAAAATACTCTTGATTCAATCAGGTTTAAGCTTAAATCAAGAACCAAGCTTCTTAATTTGAGCGGATTTCCTTTTGATTTAAGCTTACATCTGATTGAATCAAGAGTCCTTTTTCTTGTCAATGTTTTCAAGAGTCTGGACTCTAGATCCAATGTTTTTTTTTTTTTTTTTTTTTTTTTTTTTTTTTTTTTTTTCCAGTGTGTAGCTCAATATTTAACAGTTCCAGAGATCAACTCTGGGTCAAGCCCGCGAACGAAGACCAACAACAACACAAAGAATTTCTGAGCAGAGTGTGATTCTTAAGAAACTTATTTGCTGTTTAAGTTGCACTGATTTGTTGAGTAAGTAAAAAATTAATGAGAGGAAAGAGGGCAAATTTTTCCTTTTCGAAATATTTTAAATTTCCTTATTAATGATTTGTGCGAACAAAAAATCAAATAGTTTAACTTTCAAACATTCTGAACAAATGCGAGGGGTTGTTAATGAATACACAGCAACGCAGCTTCTTTCAACCCCCGTATCATTACGATTCCATCATTAGAGTCGTATGTGTGTGACTATTGGCTGGCTGGTGTCACTAATGCGCTGCTTTCTTGCTATGTATTTATTTGAGGCTACCTATAGCGGTAGTTACTTATGGAAGTGCAGCACAAGTGTGTAGCTTTCCTCTTGGAAGTGTATGGATGAAAACAAGCAATTCAGAGTGATTGACTGTTTGTTGGGGCTCCTTAAGATTACGAATAGGCTCGACTGCAGCACGGTTCTTACTTCCGGGATAAAAGTTGACGACTGTGACTTTAAAGAGGTGTGTAGAGATTTTAAGTGCTTAATAGCTGCTCGTGAGACCCGTAATTTAGCAGTTGCAGAAGACATCAAGGACTATAAAGGTGTTATTTGCACGGTGCATTGAGGTATGGTATCGTTCATTCGCACAGTGCGTCACTGCGTCAGCGGTTCAATTTAGGTGATTTATGAACCTTGAAATCACCCAAGCCAATCGCCAAGGTGCGGTGATTCCCTCACAATGATTTCTGACTGTTTCGAAGGATGAGGGATGGGACAAATTCTAATGATGAGAATTCTCCTGCATTCGTACACTGGGAATTCTTCGTAAATTCGTACGAGTCAATTCCCTCGGATGCAAATTCATTTACAAAAAAAATTCTAGTATAAGTGATCAGTTCCGTGCCCTGCTCACTTTTCTACTTTTGCGTTAAAGTCTCCACAGGATAAGTTCACTTCAAAGGTGCAGAAATAGAAGGCAGTACAAAATTCCTGGTAGGAACGATGGAGAAAGGGCGGTCGAGTGCTCCAGCATATTTAATATTTTTCCCGCATTTCACTCATTTTACAACCGAGCAAAATATTTGTGTTCTTATATTACTTCCGACTGATAAGTATAGGAAAAGAGAAACAAATCTTGGGTCAAAGTCACAAAATGTTGTGTTTACTTTATAACTCGGGGCAAAAAGGAAACCGGAGAACTAGATTTGACCAAAAAACTTCCGTTATTTTGTGTTTAGATCCCTAGATAAATACATAAGGACACCTTTGGCTGGCAATGCTTTTAAAAACATAATGATGAGGCAAAGATAGATCGAAAAGCCAATATTAAATAAAGACAATGTAATTCAAACTTCATGATGTTAGAGTTACAAGCAAGCAATTGCTGCCAGATACATAAACTCGTAATAATAATGCATTATAATTCCTTCATCTTATCTAACATGTTTCCATTTGCTTCTCGATCGCGCACTAAAGACGGTCCTTTACCTATGGATTCAAACGTCTGCCTTTGTTATTTTTGTGAGTTTATATATCTTTCATGAATTGCTTGCCTGAAACTTTAACATCGTGTAGTTGAATTCCATTCTCTTTATTTATTATTGGCTTTTAGCTCGATCTTTGCATCATAATTTTATCCCTAGATTGACTGGGGTCAGCCCTTGTTCACGTTTTGTACGCATCAGGTTTCTATCGAATTTAAAGTTCATAATTCCACTGGAAAAAAAAAAAAACCACATTGGATCTAGAGCCCAGACTCTTGAAAACATTAACAAGAAAAAGGACTCTTGATTCAATCAGATTCAAGCTTAAATCAAAAGGAAATCCGCTCAAATTAAGAGGCTTGGTTCTTGAGTTAAGCTAGATTCTGACTGAATCAAG
The DNA here is from genome assembly GCF_918797505.1 of Bemisia tabaci. NCBI lineage: Eukaryota > Metazoa > Arthropoda > Insecta > Hemiptera > Aleyrodidae > Bemisia > Bemisia tabaci. The sequence goes on from NC_092795.1 coordinate 35,435,019, forward strand.
AGTATTTTTTCCTGTCGATGTTTTTAAGAGTCTGGAATCTGGATCCATTGTGTTTTTTTTCCAGTGCACGTTTTGTACGCATCAGTTTTTATCGAATTTAAAGCTCATAATCCAATAAGATGCTTCCATAGTTTAATCATTGATAAAAGCCTCTTCTATGGAGATGTTTTTTTCCAAAAAAAAAAAAGAAAGAAAATAGAATAGTCCACTGAATAGAGCAACCGAGCGGAAAAGACGCTCGATGGACGCGTCTTGTCTTGAGTCTTGACGTGATTTGATAACCGCGCTGCACCGCAGCGTCTGTGCCGCGCCGCCTCGCGGTTTGACCTTGGCGGATTTCTTTTGGCGTCACCTCGTTTTTCCCACCTTTCTCGGCCCGAGCCCGAGTCTGAGCCCCGAATACGGTGCACCTAGTCCTCCGCGCATCCGAACCCCCACCCCCTTCTTCCACAAAGTGCCTCGGAACGATTTTGATTTTGACCGAGAACCGTGACCGAACCTCCCATCTTTGGGCCTCCTGCAAGCCTTGTCTTCGGACTTCCAGAGAAATGGTTACATTTTCGCAAGCGTTTAAATCAGAGAGTTGTATCTCCGTTGCAGCCTGGCCACGAAATATAAAGCCGATGCTCTGTGAGCCACTGTTGCATTGGGAGAAAAGTGCGTTTAATAAAGCTCATTGGCCAAAAAACGCTCAGTATACGTGTTGTGCCAGCCAAAACAGGTAAAAATGCATTTTTCCTGAATTTAAAAGTGTTAAGTGAGCTTTTCCAACCGGTGAGACGGTATGTTTCAGAAAATTGGTTTCCCTGGAAGAAGCTGGGTGTTAGAAAAACAAATTTTCCTGTAAAACGTTTGGTATTCGTGACATACATTTTTGCAAGAGCGGATGTAATGCAGGCGGCTTCTCTGCATTTAAAAGCATATCTACTTTGCATGTACGGTTCTGTCTCTACGGATCAAAAGTAAGAGGATTGGATTCGATGTTTTTCAAAAATAGATTGATGCAACGCAGTAAAGTGCAAAGTGTAAAGAGTGTTTCTGTAGGCAGGTAAAAGTTTCAGCATAGATGCATTACCCCCTCCCCATACCCTGCTCACTTTTCTACCTCGCGTTTAAGTCTCCAGAAAATATCTTCACTTTAAAAGTGCCAAAATAGGAGGCAGTAAACAATTCCTGGGGAGGCCAAGGGAAGAGGGAGGGGGTCAAATATTGCACCATGTTTTATACTTTTCCCGCGCCTCACTCATTTTACTATTACGCATTAGAATCCCCGAGGGATGGACCCATCATCTCGACGAGAACAAAATAGAAAGGATCGGACCCCGTTCGCGGCGAGACGCGCCTCGGCAAAAAAAAATTGCAATTTTCGCAAGAGCCAAGTCACGAGCGCGGCGTCGGCGCGCGCGGAGCGGTGAACGCAAAAGCTCGAGCACGGATGGACCAGGCGACGAGGCGCCGGGCCCAATCAAAGGTCATCGCGGTGCGTAGCGATTCGATTCGCGGAGTCCGGCCTTGGCCGAACGCAGACTTGGGAAGCGGCGAGCGGCCGGATTCTCAAACGGGCAGCATCATCCATCATGAATAAAGATGTCTGTTGTAATCCGCCGATTCGGGTTCCAGGTGATTGACGTCGTAGCTGTCTCCGCGATAAAGCGCGATGCATTGCCCGGGCCGTCGTCATCTCGATGATTGAAAACGGTGTCGATCGGGTCGCGATTCGCGGACCACACGGCGCGAACTCTCACTTCTAGCAAGTGCTAGTGGATCAGCAATGGATGGATTAATAACGAAAGAACGATACCATACGAGGGAGGAATGTCAATGGAGAAGTTGCATGTGTGAGATATTTGCGATTTGACTGTTGATTTTTATGTAAAAGTTCGCGAGAAACACGATGGTCCCGCTGGTTTTCTCTCAAATCAACTCCCAAGCTCAAAAAAAGCTCTCAACTTGAGGCCAAAAATGGAGGGGATATCCCACGCTATCCTGAGAGTCCACGTCTACATCAAGACGGACTCTCCATGCAAAGTAGGGAGCAAATACATTAGCAAAGATGCCGTGTTTTCAGTTTTTGAGTCCCCAAATAAAGTGACAGCCCTGTCAGTGTATTTGCTCCCTATCTTTACATGGAGAGTTTGTTTTGATACAGAGGTAGACTCTCAGGGTAGGGTAGGATGTTCCCTCCATTTTGGCCTCACTTTGAGAGCTTTTTTGAGCTTGGGAGTTGATTTCAGAGAAAACCAGTGGCACCATCGTGTTTCTCGCGAACTTTTACATAAGAATCAACAAAAATAGGCTTGGTAGGTCTTTGGAACGAGCTGTGACAAAAAGTGAACAATTTGTCATAACAAGCAGGTTACTAGAAAGATTGGGAATTAATTAGATTGAGATACTCCAAAACTTATAAACTAAAAAAATTATCATATCGTTACTACTCTGATGTGTAGAATTGTAGGAAATTAGACTATCTTGATCCTTAATGCTATTCGATTTCTGAACAACAGAGTATCTCATCTTCTTGTAAAAGATTTACTCTTTTTTACACCTTCTTCTGAGTAAAAGTAGCACACCTGTGCCCGGAAACTCAGAGGATAATTTCATAATTTTCAGTTAGAAACATTTAAGCATTGCGACAGGCGCGTCAAGTCAAATGTCACATACAAGCGGTGCGCGCATGCCCACCTGGAGCTACCATTATTGATCACGACGGTGCGGTGCAGCGCCTTGGTTCAGCTCCAGTTTATTCGTTCGTGATTGGCGTGGGAGCTTTCTTCGAGCACTTCGTGATGTCACATGTCGCCCAGTCCATAGATATTACTAAGGATGGTTGATGCTTGTGAACTGCCAAGCATACAGGTAGTTTGCACCTGAGCACATCCATGCGTTCGGACGGATGTACGAAACTTGAGGCTTAGTGGGAACATTTTTGGATTCAGGAATGTTCCGAGGGTGTGCAAAATTCTTTGACGGCGTTACGCAGCATTACAGATCTGCCGTGCTAAGGAAGAACGCCGTATGAAGATTCGAGAGTTGCCTAATTTCCTTCCATAAAGCATGTATTTCTGACAACAGTCATGCATATTTTTCCTTGAAATTTTCAGGTATTTTAGATTGAATTGCGTGGAAAATTGTCTGACAATTTTGGAGAAAAATAGTCACAATTTTCCTAGTAAATGCGGTTTTTATCGAAGGAAACTTGGCAACGTCTGAAGGCTCATACGGCGCTCTTCCTTAGCTCGGCAGAGATGGAAGCGTAGGGATCTTGAGTGATTATTCCCGGGTTATAACAAGTTTTTTTGTCTGATGTCTCCAAAGGTTTTAAGTAATAAATTGAAGTAAGAGAGAAAAATCTCAGGAGAGAACTAGCATCTAGTCGTTAGGTTGTTCAGCGACTAAAATATTTTTACTATGTTATTTGTGATGATAGAATCAAGTTTTTGGAAAATCCATCGCGATTTATTTATTTTAATTTTTTTTTAGATCTGAGGTCGCGTGTCGTCATTCTTGTGGGTGGTCCGACACTATGGCCCTGAATATTAAACATCACAAAAATTTTGTTTCGCGGTTGATCTAAATGACCGAGAAAAGTATGTTGTGAACCTATGAAATTATTTTTTTAATTGTTTGGGCTCATTTTTGACTTGCGTTGAAAGAGGCAGGAAGGCCTTTCATGTTTGAAAATTTTTCCCTTGTCCTACTATATCATGCTACACACCGAAAAAAAGTTAAGTTAACATTCTGGATGTAAAAAAAGTGTGCGAAAACTCACAAAATGCTGAATTACTCGCCATGGCAGTTACTTTTACATCTTGGCATTGCTAAAGTAACTGTCTAAATCAGCGTTTTGTGATTCTCGCACACTCTTTTTACAACCAGAATGTTAAATCAAATTCACTTTTTTTTCGGTGCAGTCTATGGATTTTTTATTTATTTAATTGAAATATCCTCAAATCGCTAGTACTACCCATAACTTCGGATATTCGTTACTCCCTCACTGGAAAAAAAGAAACACATTGGATCTAGAGTCCAGACTCTTAAAAACATCGACAAGAAAATATACTCTTGATTCAAACAGATTTAAGCTTAAATCAAGAACCACGCCTCTTAATTTAGCGGAATTCCTTTTGATTTAAGCTTAAATCTGCTTGAATCAAGAGTCCTTTTTCTTGTCAATGTTTTAAGGAGTCTGGACTCTAGATCCAATGTGTTTTTTTCCAGTGCTTGAAAAGAGGAAACTTGGTCTAGACGACACTTCACTCCTTAATTCCTCTAAACTTCTAAACTTGGACGGCCAAAAATTTTAAAATACAATACATTTTGGGGAGATATACATAACAAATCCAAAGATTTTGAAATGTGCGTCCACATGAATAAAAATCCGAACGTGGGTGCTTTTGAGGGGTTTTCTCAATTGACAAAGCTCCAACTAGTATTACGAAAGAGTGAACAGGTCTAGTTTCACCACCGAAACTGCCTTTCGTCAGGCTGCGTTAAATCTTCGGTGCGACACACGGTTGTGACAGTCGACTCACGAGGTGAATGAATAGGCATGAATGTGAGGATCGATGATTGAGTGTCACCGTGTGCGACTCGCTGCACTCCTAAAAGGGCCACCCTCGCCCACGCAAAACTTTCTCGCGGCCAATTAGGCCACTTTCGCACACTTCCGCAAGTGGCCGAGTCGTAAATTTGTCCGCGATAATGGAGCTGAAAGGCGCTCGGCTGAAAGGACTTGCATGTTCGATGATATTCAATTGGTATTTTTGCGCCGGCGTGGAAATGTCGTTTCCAGTGAACTTTCCAATTTGCCAAAGTTTGCATAAGTGCACCGTGCGTTATAAGATAAGTTCATACTGAACTCTTTCTTACAGTGGCGTCCTTTGGTGGGGGCAGGGCGGGGGAGGGGGGGTAATTGCCCCTGCGTTTCAAAAGGCCTAGCTACACGAGGAAAGTTGATCGAATTGCTGAAAACTTGAGTTTTTTTCTTCACATATGCATCATGTAAGGGGTCGTTCCAAGGTTTTGGTGAAATGACGTTACTGGCTGTCTTAGGTAGTCGGAATATTGATCGAATAAGGGGAATTAGATTGAGTGATGCGGTAATATTATCTTCTAGATATTATTACACTTCGAGGAAAAACTCTTGGTCCTTTGGACAAAAAACACTGGAAATAAACACATTGGATCTAGAGTCCAGACTCTTGAAAACATTGACAAGGAAAAATACTCTTGATTCAATCAGATTTTTGCTCAAATCAAAAGGAAATCCGCTAAAATTAAGAGGCTCGGTTCTTGATTTGAGCAAAAATCCGATTGAATCAAGGGCATTTTTCTTGTCGATGTTTTTAAGAGTCTGGACTCAAGATCCAATGTGTTTTTTTTCCAGTGAAACACACGCGGACTATACAATGGAGACATTCATACTAAAAAGAAATATGTGAAGTTGAGTTCAATCAAAAAGAATTATGTGCATAGGGTTTGGGTGTTTCATAATTCCTTTTGATTTTATACTTACTTACATACGTACATAGTTCTTTCTAGAGTGATTCATACATAGAGTGCCATCACAAGAGCACTTAATGATGTGACGAAGCTCATGAATGAACTTTTTTGTAGCCGTGAAGTGAAATTCCTGCGCCCACCTTCACAAATTTTAGTTTTATTATTCACCGGTGCCCACTGTCCGAGCTTGTGCATGCGTTTCGCTTTCGGAGGCGGAAGGAAAGTCGCATTGAAAGACAAACGGATAGACGCAGAGACAGAAACCACCGGGAGACAATTTTGGACCCCCTTCAACACACGCGTGATCGGCCAGCGGCATTCGCGGCGATGCCTGATTTCGTACATAAATGAGGATTTTCGAAACCCGAAGAAAATATTTTGGCATATTCGAGTAGAGTTTAAGCCGATAACGGAATAAAAAGGCATAGGTATATATTAAGACTTGAACGCGTGACCTCAATGACTTTACTTGGCGAGGTGAAAAATCGAACACAACAACACAGGTTTTTTCATCAAAATTTCGCGCAAAACACGTTTGTCACAGCACAAACCTATAAAAATATTTCAAAAATTAAAATTAGACGATCTTTGTGTATATTGAGAGCTATAAATTCAAACCACCCGCACGCGAAAAAAAACAACAAAGTAGATGTATAGGCCAAACCAGGCATTGAAATCAACCAATAGTTTATAGTTACAGTTTTAGGCAAAGACAGAGTTACTGGCTTTAGATACACACATGTAATTTCTCTTTCTATATAAAGTATCTTTGCCTAGAGATAGGGACTGGAGACAAAATCAAAACGGCACTTTTGAACCCCAAAAAATGATGGTCTAAAATATTATATATTGTCAGGCTCAAAATCCAAATTCATTACTCAAAATTCGAAAGTTCAAATTTTAGCAAAGCACGTGGAAGCATTCGTTATTCTTCGTAAATTCACCTGCTATAGTTCTAACATAGGTGATGAGCATAAATGTTATTTTCTTCGAAGTAGATGTGCAAGACTGTTACAACTCGATTGATTATTTAGTTAATTATTTCTCAGAATGTAGCATTTCATTAAAATTAAGTCTAGAAACCTTTTGACCATTATAAATGCGTACTTTTCATTTCACGCCATGTGTACGTAATTCGTTGGTTGTAATTAAAGGACGATCTCATAAAGCTACATTGACTCACCCCACCATTAGCACCTTTTAAAAATTACGGCGATGAAGATTCCAAAAATAAGGCAACTTCGATCTTCTGCTGATGTCTCTTACTTTAGTTAAGTAAGAGGGTATTTTATATCACTCCTAAAATCAACGATTTTATTTAAACCAGGAAATGGATTCTTATAATATTCAAAGTAACCGTTTTTTCAACTTAAGTCGCACAGCTGGCAGCGCGGGGTGACGACCGACGGGCCATCGGAGTGAGTCAATTATATTTTCTACTCACGACGAAATCATTATTCTAGGAGTAGCCGATCATTCACAGTCAGAGTCACTCATTAGATTCACTCGTCATTCAATGCTCGCTTGCGCACTAGAGAGGGTCCGGCTTCTAGCGTCTGCTTGCGGAGAGATTATCTAATCGTTAACGTACGCATTCAAAGATGAGGCTCGTTGACAAAAAAAAACGATAGTACATAAGCGGATTAGTTTTTGACTAATGGATGGGAAAAAATGTGTCTCTTTTGACGGAAGTCCGGATCGTCGAGAGAATATCATGCATGCCGTAAACTTGCGGACAAAGTACTACAGTACGGATCTTTCAACGATGCGAAAAGAATGGATGCATTACAATAAGGAAGGGGTCGATTCCTTTCCTTAAGCTGAGAGGGTGGGGTGTGTCAAAGGAGAGGCTTATTTGGTAGAGATCGTTATTAGTATTTTTATTTTTCCATACAATTATTATCTTGTCGTTTACGCTAGTTACGACAGGGAGACTTTTAATGCGAGAATCTATGACATTTTGGGATGTACTATTTCTTAGGACTCTGTTGATGATAAATGCAGATACATAAGAGAAAGCATGACCGTAAGAAATAAATTAGAATATTTTTATGAGTCACTTTACCTTAAAATGCCAGGCAAGTCTTAAATATTTAGTTTATCAACACTTATTTGTTCAAAAATGAGGTATATTCGATCAAAACTCATACCTGGAACACACAAAAGAAAAACACAGATTAGTACTCAAAGAGACTCAATTAAGATCCTTCTACGTAGGTAAGGCTTAAATTCAAAATTTAAAAACTGGGATTTGGGGTGGCTAGACTCTACCCAATTTTGTTGGTCCAATGTTTTTATGGTCCACTTTTAAGTTTGTCCAATAGCTTTTTTGTGCAATGTTTATTGAACCAATAGTTTACTTAGTCCAGTTTCCAGTTACAAGCAATGATACATGTTGAGATTTTTCCAAATAATGAAAAACCCTTGGATGCCAAAGCCGGTTCAAACCGATCCAAGGATCGTTGAAAACGTGGGTCATTTTATGGGGCTGGTACATCCGATTCCGAGCTTTGGATGTAGGTCTACAAATACAACTTAAAAAGAGATTAAGACATCAAATTGAAGAAAAAAGAAAAAATATAAAATCAACACAGCCGAAGTCAGGAGATACGTTTTTGGGTCTGGTTGTTTCTTTTTTCAACTTTTCTGTCGAACCCGAGTGGCAGTTCATTAGCAGCCTAAAGCGGAGCATCGATAGCTCACGCCTCACGCCATAGCGCCTTCAATTGTGCAGATACACCAGGGACGTCCATCAAGCACGAATAGTTGTATCCCTGCGGCGCGTCATCAACACGCGACCTTTCCCTTGGTCTATTTCAATGTTTTGTTGGTCCTTCATAATAGTGTGTTGCCTTTTATAATAGTGTTTCAAAGACTACGTTAGCAAAACAGCCCACGATAGGAGAGATGTAATCGGGTTTTTTTTTTTGTCTTTTCTCTCGAATCCAAGCGACTCTTCACTGACAGCATAGAGCGAGGCATTGAGAGTTCACGCATCGCGCCTTCAATTTTGCAGATACAACACGGACATCCATCGAGCACGAATAGTTGCATCTCTGCTCCGTCATTAAAATGAGTACTTTCTCTTACTCTTTTTCCATGTTGTGTTGCCTCCGTTTGTCTTGTTTATAGCGGTGTTTAAAGGGCTACGTGAGCAACACAGCCAGAGTTTAACTTGGATTAAAGCTTCGAATTAAAACAATCGGAAAAAAACATCTTCAAATCGTGCGCTACCGTGCAAATTGAAGCGCTAGGTGTAGAAAGAGCATTTCATGAGCTCTGCTAACGTTCCATCCATTATAATTGAAGCAAATGAATGGAATTCGTTGAAACTCTCACTGAATTTTCTTCATAACTTTATATTGCTAAAAACGAAAAATTCAAGAAAATTCACCCAATATTTTCCTCCCCAGAACATCGCATTCGAGAAATTCCCTTTCTGCACCAAGTGGCGTGGCGTGCAGTGCGATCTATCGATATTTCCCCATTTGAAGCTGTGGTAAATAATCGATTAATGTGTTCTCTGCGAACACCCTGTTTATCATAGGTTTGAATGACCGATCAATCGATACATCGCAAAGCACGCCACCCCACTGATTTGCACCAGGGACTTTAGAGAGGCAAACGAGTAGGTTGATGCAATTTCAATATCATTACAAGCATTTTGGAACGCACGAGTCCTGAAACCGCTCGAATACCATAATTTCAGAGGTATCCGACACTATTATCACAGTATCAAGGGTGCTGTAAAGAAAAACGCCGGTCCTCGTCGACAGGCTCGACGCTTTGGCGAATTAATTCGACGAAATGGTGATCAGGTGGAGACACGAAGTCATCATTACTTGCGCGGTGCGACTTATAAGCCGGATAATCCGGGCGGACACGGACACGCTTTGTTTTTGCGGGCTTCTGGTCGCGTGCTAGGCTTGCGCCTGGCCACCGCTCCGTCCTACATTATGTAAACGAGACTCCGAGTCCAAGATGTCCAAGCGTTTTTATGAGTCAACCGAATGGATTTTCGGGATGCAGATTACGACACCGGACCCTATTGCCGAGCCAGACGCTTTTTCC